>NW_021822244.1:599744-867244 GCF_901001165.1 Salmo trutta
AATTGTGGAGACTAACACCAGGGGCTGAGGATTTTTCTAGAATAGTGGCCAATTCGTTGATGTAAATATTGAAGAGTGCAGGGCTCAGATTGCAACCCTGGTGAAGGTCCCGCCCCTGGTTAAAGAATTCTTTTCTTGCCAATTTTAATGCTGCACGTATTGCCAGTATACATTGATTTAATTATGTCATATGTTTTACCCCCTACACCACTTTCACCACTCTCTTTCTCTTTCTCTTTCTCTTTTTCTCTCTCTCTCTCTCTCTCTCTCTCTCTCTCTCTCTCTCTCTCTCTCTCTCCCTCTCTCTCTCTCTCTCTCTCTCTCTCTGTGTGTGCCTGCCTGTGTGCGTAGACTAACTTACAGTGAGCACCAAAAGTATTGGGACAGTGAAATTTGTTTTGTTGTTTTGGCTTTGTACTTCAGCACTGTGGATTTGAAATGATACAATGACTATGAGGTTAATATTCCTAGCACGCAGTGATTACATCAAGGTTGTGACTCGGATGCATTTGCTGTTTGTTTTGGTTGGGTTTTAGATTATTTGGGGCTCAATAGAAATGAATGGTAAATAATATATTGTGTCATTTGTTTTGTAACTTTTATTGTAAATAAGAACAGAATATGTTTCTAAAGACTTCTCTATTAATGTCGATGCTACCATGATTACGGATAATCCTGAATGAGTTGTGAATAATGATGAGTGAGGAAGTTACAGATATATCATACCCCCCCAAAAAATGCTAACCACTCCTGTTATTATAATGGGGGGGTTACGATATTTATGCCTCTTTACTTACTCACTCATCGTTATTCATGATTAATTCAGGATTATCTATAATCATGGTAGCATCCACATTAATCTAGAAGAGTTGGAGTACAGAGTCAAAACAACAACAAATGTGTCACTGTCCCAATACATTTGGAACTCACGGTATGTGCCCTCTGTCACCATCGGCCGCATTGACGAATGGCCCAGGAGCACAAGGAAGACACAAAAGAGAATGATTTAAGGGCCAGTACACCCTTCCCGTCTCTGAGGTATATCTCTCTCTCTACAGTATCCAGAGGACTGACTACTGGAACGTGTGCTAGAATGATACTACAGCAGCCATGTCTGTTATCTATCTGAAACTTGTCCTCTGAGGAGAACCTTTTTATTGCATCAACATGGATGTATAATCTCTGTGGTAAATGTAGCCAGGTGGTAAAAGCGCATAGCTGTATTCATTTATATGCAGTAGATGGCACTGTCCCTTTAAGAGATTCATAAATGAAGTGTGCAAGCGAGCAAGCAATTACACTGGAGAGCTGTTGAAATCCATCGTGGGTCCAACGTTACTTTAGATTGTAATGAGGATGTTAGCTTTTTGCTAGCTGAATACCAGTGTTCTCAGAACCACGTTGTGGAGTTAATGATACCTTATTTGCTGTATGGGTGAGGATCTACTGTTCCATGTTAGGGTATCACGTAGCCAGTGTATTTAAAGCAGAGCCACTACCATTTATGCCTTTCACTTTGTACTTATGGTACTCAGATTGTTTTTATGCACTTTACTAACAGATTTATTTAATTTGATTATGATTTAGACTTAACTTTAACTTTATGGTGACTTCACCTTGCGGTGATTTCCCTTCTACATTATCCTATTTTAAATAAAACAATTTACAGAATAAACAATCCCAAATGAGTTTGTGTCCTGTGCTGGGTTAACTTTCGCCAGGCTACATAACTTATATCTGTACAGGGTGAACACAAAATTATTATATGCAAAGGGATTTTATTGTCCTCTCAGGAATTCTGTCTTCTTTGGTCTCATCCCCCACAGAAGCATTTAAATGCTGTAACAGCCAGTGGAGATTGGGTCTGGGTGATCAGGTTACTGTACACTTGCCTTGTATGTGAACACATTCATTTTACAAAGTCAGTAAATCATTTTAGCTTTGATATTCTCTTCTCATGACCATTCCTTAATCTAGTCAGCTAAACACATAATACCTGACTGCACGTGGTTTTACTATAATATTTAATGGAGTCAGATAGTCAGGTTTATCAAATGTAGATTGTTCAATATTACTCAGCACAACGTGTGTGTGTGTGTGTGTGTGTGTGTGTGTGTGTGTGTGTGTGTGTGGGGTGGAGTTACTTTAAAGCTGTCATCAAGGCAAAGGGTGGTTACTTTGAAGAATCTAAAATATGGTTACTACATGGTTCCATATGTGTTATTTCATAGAATTGATGTCTTCACTATTATTCTACAATGTAGAAAATAGTACAAAAAAAGAAAAGCTCTTGAATGAGTAGGTGTGTCCAAACTCTTGACTGTTACTGTATATGTCTAGAAGTATGCTTTGTAAATGTCAGTATTGCATTGTTTCTTCAGCTTTCTGCCTTGTATGTGAATACATTCATTTTATGAAGTTAGTAAATTATTTTTGCTTTGATATTGCTTTTGCTCAGGGGTAGAGTTAAACTGCAACACAAGTTACACCTAAGAGAAGATGAAGTTTAATGTAAACAAAATTAGTATATGTCCCAAATCTTAACATGAAGTCATTGACGGTATTGTGCGTTTTACAACAAAGCTACAATACTGGGGTAGGAAACACTGGCTGAGGAAGGATACTAGCTGTCCATACAATATCTGTAAGATGTAAAGGCCTCACACAGAGCTAACCTCTTAGTACAGTAAAGGGATGCATTACCAAAAGGGCGATGAGCCTACTGGTTTATTGCAGTGTGATACCAGTATTGTCACTATTTAATTAAAACATTTTTATTTTTTTATTTCACCTTTAGTTAGGCTAGTTGAGAACTAGTTCTCATTTGCAACTGCGACCTGGCCAAGATATAGCAAAGCAGTTCGACACATACAACAACACAGAGTTACACATGGAATAAACAAACATATAATCAATAATACAGTAGAAAAATCTATATACAGCATGTGCAAATGAGGTAGGATAAGAGAGGTAAGGCAATAAATAGGCCATGGTGGTGAAGTAATTACAATATAGCAATTAAACACTGGAATGGTAGGGTGTGCAGAAGATGAATGTGCAAGTAGAGATACTGGGGTGCAAAGGAGCAAGATAAATAAATAAATACAGTATGGGGATGAGGTAGATTGGATGGGCTATTTACAGATGAGCTATGTACAGGTGCAGTGATCTGTGAGCTGCTCTGACAGCTGGTGCTTAAAGCTAGTGAGGGGGGTAAGAGTCTCCAGCTTCAGAGATTTTTGCCGTTTGTTCCAGTCATTGGCAGCAGAGAACTGGAAGGAGAGGTGGCCAAAGGAAGAATTCCTCATCCTAGTCTGAGGAAAAGATACAAACTAAATCTATTGAGGCTTTCATCATTTGGTGTCATTGAATAGTTCTGATGCTAGTATGTTAATATAATCATATCAATATACTACAACCCTAAAGTCTGCCAACAGTGAAGAACCTGGCATAACCTCTTCAGTTATCTCACCTGTATATGTTGCTATGGTAGCTCTTTTGTTCCTAAGTACAGCTGTAGTGTTGTCTATTCTTTTTTTAATGTATTTTTATTTATTTCCTGTATTATTTTCCACTAACACTACCACCTATCCCCTAATTGGAGTAAACTAATGAACAACAACACTTAAGCTTCTACTTCCAGCTTATACATGCTATATACATTTTACGGACAAAATCTATTTTACAATAGTTATATTTTGTTTGTTTTTAGTCCTGTCCTTCCTCTACCCTCAACCTCTCCCATCTCTTTCAATGTCCATCCAGACTGATTTCTATTTGCCATATATTTTTAACTGTGCTGTTTCACAAAAGTTCTGAACCTATATACATTTTACGGACACAGTATATTTTACATGAGTTATCTTGTTGCTATTAGTCCCACCCATCAGCTCTATTCAGCCACTCCCATCTATCTCTGAACATCATCCATTTTGGATTTCTATTTGCCATATATTTTTTCAACTGTGATGTGATGTTTCACAACAGTTCTGAACCTTTCTAGTCTCATAGTTTCTACAGATTGCAAATTAAAGACAAACATTTTGCTAAAAGTATTATTATATTATTGATCGATTTACTATGACTTTTCAAATCACCTAGTAGTGCTATCTGCAGAGTTAGCTCCAGGTAAATGTTGCAATTCTTCAGCCATTCCTGGACCTGTGACCAAAAACGAGCTACATATGGACAGTACCAAAATAAATGATCTAATGACTCTGTCTCTTCACAGCAAAATCTGCAGAGCTGGGAAGGTTGTATCCCCATATATATATAACAAGAATTTTGAATAATAATTTAAATGGAAAAATTCAAAGTTTTGAATCCGGCGTCATTTTGCGTATCAGTTCATAAACCATGTGCCATGGAATCGGTACATCGAAAATCTCTTCCCAACTATTTTGCAATCTATATGGCACAGCTGTCAATTTTTTTATCCTTAATATGAAACTGGTATACTTTTTTATTTATCACAATTTTGTTTAAACAATTTTGGTCTTTAAAGCAGGGCCGACAGACAAGTTCCTTACTTTTTCCCCCTTCCACTTGCCATTTTTGCAGTAATGCTGCAATTAGTTGGTTGTAATATTGGGTAGAGAAGACATTTCCATATATTTTTGTTAGCTGCATGTGTGACATAACTCCACCAGTCCTATTTATGATAGAATTTACAAAGATTATACCAAATTTGTTAAAAAAATGTTTTGAAATATTTGAGTTGAGTTTAACCACAATATTTGTTGTATTATTTGTTCTGTCTATTCTGTTGGATTAAACTGAAACTGCAACCAACTTTCTATGTCTTGTTTTAAATATTTTGGAGATGATTTCATTTTCAAATAACCGAAAGTGAGAGGTTGTAATCTGAATAAAGGGAAAAAGGCCATTATTGAACATGGGGTGAGACATTCTTACTAATTTGCTAAAGAACCAGTTCGGATTTAAGTATACCTTTTTCATGACGGACGCCTTTAGTGAGAGGTCTAATCCTTTCATATTTTATAATTTCATTATATAAATAGGTCTTATTAATTTTGTCTGGCTTGCCATTCCAAATAAAATTGAATATTTAAAAAAAAAAACATCAAAGAGATAAACTGGGATATGACTAAAGAGTTAATCAGGGTGAACTGGGATATGACTAAAGAGTTAATCAGGGTAAACTGGGATATGACTAAAGAGTTAATCAGGATTATTTTTCTTTCCATGGTAGCAAGATCTCATCTATTTTACTTTCTATAAAAATATATTGGAGATGAGATCCTTTCTTTTTTTTGGGATATGTATACCGATTGATGGGGCCCTGTCACCGTCAGACCATTTTATTGGTAAACTAAACATGGTAATGTAAAAGTTGTATTTTTTAGTAATCTGATACATAACATAGTACACTCATAATTTGTTTGTATTCCCGAGAGGTAAGAAAAATTATCTAAATCCTCTAAGAGGCTGTGGAGGGATCCAAATTGTGGATTTAAAAGAAAACATGAATCATCAGTGTACAATGACACCTTTGTTTTTTTGCCCTGGATTTCAAAACCCTTCGTATTATTGTTGGATCTTATTTTAACAGTTAACATTTCGATGGCAATAATAAATAGATATGTTGATAGTGGACAACCTTGTTTTACTCCTCTTGACAGCTTAAAACTTTCTGAGAATTAGCCATTATTTACTATTTTACACCTAGGGTTACTATACATAACTTTAACCCATTTTACATGAGATTTTCCAAAATCGAACTATTTTCAAAGTCAGCTATGAATACCAGGTCTGGTTTCCCAGATTTTTCATAGTGTTCTATTGTTTCCAGTACTTGTCTTATATTATCTCAAATGTATCTGTCCCACCCTGATCTGTTTCACCTGTCCCTGTGCTTGTCTCCACCCCCCTCCAGGTGTCGCCCATATTCCCCATTATCTCCTGTGTATTTATACCTGTGTTTTCTGTCTGTCTGTGCCAGTTCATCTTGTTTGCCAAGTCAAACAGCGTTTTTCTCCTAGCTCCTGTTTTTTTCCCCAGTCTCTGTTTTTCTCGCCCTCCTGGTTCTGACCCTTGCCTGTCCTAACTCTGAGCCCGCCTGCCTGACCATTCTGCCTGCCGCTGACCTCGAGCCTGCCTGCCGCCCTGTATCATTTTGGACTCTGACCTGGTTATGAACTCTTGCGTGTCCCCAATCTGCCTTTTGCCTACCCCTTGGACTATAATAAATATCAGAGCTCAAACCATCTGCCTCCCGTGTCTGCATCTGGGTCTCGCCTTGTGTTGTTATAGTACAAACTGGCCATGACTGACCCAGCAGACTTGGACCAGCTCTATCACATTGTTTCCCTGCAGGGAGCTACCAATAAGAAACAGGAGGAGCTACTTCAGAACCTGATGGAAGGTTTCCGATCTCTGGCGGAACTCCACGACCAGGGTTCAAGGCGTTAACGTAGCAATTCCCGTGAATTAGCTCAAAGACAGCACACCACATCTGAGACCTCCCAGCAACTCAGTAACTTCCCTACTAGTGGTGGGTTTGTTCAGCCTACCCCGGCTCCCCGAGAACCACGCTAATCTCCTCCGGAGCGATATGCTGGCAATCCTGGAACCTGCTGGGCGTTTCTTTCCCAGTGCTCCCTCATTTTTGAGCTTCAGACATCTTCATTCCATTCGGATCGATCAAGGATAGCGTATCTAATTACGCTAATGTCCGGAAGGGCGCTCTCCTGGGCGACGGTTGTTTGGGAGCAATAATCCGCCGTTTGCCATTACCTGGAAACAACCTTAAGATGCCTCATCTCGACCAACCCCACTACCTGGAGCCGACAACTGGTCTGGGTGGAGTATGCCCGGAACACTCTTCCCTGTTCAGCCACGGGACTCTCCCCTTTCGAGTGCTCCATGGGGTATCAGCCTCCGCTCTTCCCAGAACAAGAGCAGGAATTCAACATACCCTCGGCCCAGATGTTTGTCCGTCACTGTCGGCGTACCTGGAGAAGAGCTCGGGCGGCGCTTCTCAAGACCAACTCCAGGTATCGTCGACAAGCGGACTGCTGCCGGACTCCAGCTCCTCGCTATCACATTGGGCAGAGGGTATGGCTATCCACACGGGACCTGCCCCTTCGGGTGGAGTCCCGCAAACTTTTCCCCTGTTTCATTGGTCATTTTCCCATCTCTGGAGTCCTTAATTCCACTGCTGTTTGTCTTTTGTTACCTCGTACAAAAGTGGCGTTATAGTATCGTCCTTGTAAAAAACCTGTCTGATTAGGATGAATAATATCCAACAATACCTTTTTAATTCTATGCGCTATGTATTTTGCTAGAATTTATGCATCACAACACCATGTAAGAGGCCTCACATTTTTCCAATGGATCTTTCTTTTTACCACTTGGATCCTGTTTCAGTAATAATGAAATCAGATCTTCTTGTTGAGTGTCTGATAATAACAGTCCTCTGAGTATATAAAAAAAGGTTTGGTGTACCTCCAGTGGTATGCCATCCAGCCCTATAGTTTTTGCGGGCTTTACTTGCATCAAGAAGTTCCTCCTCTGTATTTTGGCCTTCACATGAGTCTTTCTGTACAGCTATTAATGTTACATTATTAATAGAAAAAAAATCCATACAATTAGCTTCGGTTAGTGAAGATGAAGGAAACTGGCATGACATATTAAGTTGCTCTCTACGTTGAAGAATGGTATCTTTTGTGGATGACATAATTCTTACCAGATAGGCTTTATGTCATATAGACCATTAACTTCCATCATAGGGATTGTGTACTAAACGCTCAAGGTACTAAACGATATCATAACCGCCATCGTTAAAAGACATTACTGTGCAGCCGTCTTCATCGACCTGGCCAAGGCTTTCGACTCTGTCAATCACCGTATTCTTATCGGCGGACTCAATAGCCTTGGTTTCTCAAATGACTGCATCGCCTGGTTCACCAACTACTTCTCTGATAGAGTTCAGTGTGTCAAAGGGCCTGTTGTCCGGACCTCTGGCAGTCTCTATGGTACCCCCACTGGGTTCAATTCTCGGGCCGACTCTTTTCTCTGTATATATCAATGATGTCTCTCTTGCTGTAGGGGATTCCTTGATCCACCTCTACGCAGACGGCAGCATTCTGTATAAATCTGGCCCTTCTTTGGACACTGTGATAACAAACCTCCAAACGAGCTTCAATGCCATACAACACTCCTTCCGTGGCCTCCAACTGCTCTTAAATGCTAGTAAAACTAAATGCATGCTCTTCAACCGATCACTGCCCGCACCCGCACTAGCATTACTCTGGACGGATATGACTTAGAATATGTGGACAACTACAAATACCTAGGTCTCTGGCTAGACTGTAAACTCTCCTTCCAGACTCATATTAAGCATCTCCAATCCAAAATGACATTTAGAATCAGCTTCCTATTTCGCAACAAAGCCTCCTTCACTCACACTGCCAAACATACCCTCGTAAAACTGACTATCCTACCGATCCTCGACTTTGGCGATGTCATTTACCAAACAGCCTCCAACACTCTACTCAGCAAACTGGATGCAGTCTATCACAGTGCCATCCGTTTTGTCACCAAAGCCTCATATACCACCCAACACTGCGACCTGTATGCTCTCACCGGCTGGTCCTCGCTACATATTCGTCGCCAGACACACTGGCTCCAGGTCATCTATAAGTCTTTGCTAGGTAAAGCTCCGCCTTATCTCAGCTCACTGGTGACCATAACAACACCCAGTCGTAGCACGTGCTCCAGCAGGTATATCTCACTGGTCATCCCCAAAGCCAACACCCACTTTGGCCGCCTTTCTTTCCAGTTCTCTGCTGCCAATGACTGGAACGAATTGCAAAAATCGCTGAAGTTGGAGACTTATATCTCAGTCACTAACTTTAAGCATCAGCTATCTGAACAGCTTACAGATCACTGCAGCTGTACAATGTCCATCTGTAAGGAGCCCACCCAACTACCTACCTCATCCCCATATTGTTTTTATTTACTTTTTTCTCTTTTGCACACCAGTATTTCTACTTGCACATCTTCATCAGCACATCTATCACTTTAGTGTTAATTTGCTAAATTGTAATTACTTCGCTACTATGGCCTATTTATTGCCTTACCTCCTTACTCCATTTGCACACACTGTATATAGATTTTTCTATTGTGTTATTGACTGTACTTTTGTTTATCCCATGTGTAACTCTGTGTTGTTTGCGTCACACTGCTTTGCTTTATCTTGACCAGGTCGCAGTTGTAAATGAGAACTTGTTCTCAACTAGCTTACCTGGTTAAATAAAGGTGAAATAAAAACATTTAAATAAAAAAAGCTGTCATCAAAAGCTGTCATCAACCTCATTAAGACGTTGGCCCCACGGTTTAGTTCAGTTCATCTTAGTTTAACCAGGATATCCTAGCCCACTCAGCAACACTGTTTTGTCGAGAGTCCCCCATGGAATAGTGTTCAGTGTTACGTTTGTTCCCATTTTACACAATACATCTTGGAAGCTAGATAAAGCTCTTTGGTTCTTTTGGATTGTCTGAATTCAGACAAACGTCATCAACGCAGTGAGTAGATGAGATCATGTTGGAGAAATTGTCTGCTAAACATGTTAAAACACGGGAGGACAGGGCATGTGGTGGTGCCTCCCCCGTGTCTCTGCTGATTTTTTTAACTGATGGTTTTAATGAGCCTCATGACTCCATCTGTGTGATGTTCCCTGTCTGTCTGTGTGACTGGACTGTCTATAGACAACGTAAGCCTGGGGATTGAGAAGGCCCTGGAGGTGAATGGTCATGAGTGATGTGGCTCTAGTAACCGCTGGGAGTGATGGGGCCCTAGTAACTTTTGGGAAGGATGGGGCCCTAGTTAATTGTTAGGAGTGATGAGGCCCTAGTCAAGCGTTATAATACTCCTGTCATGTTATGGTTCAGATCCCAGCTAGCACATTTAGTTCCTTGGAAGTTGTGGAACGTACGTTTTTGCTTTCCCATTGGTTCTGGGAACGATTCCATAAGCTTCGTGACCGGAAAAACGGAAGTGAACATTTCGCCTGTTCTGGCAATGTACATTTTTAGGTTGCAGGGAGGTTCTGAGAAAGTTTTACTATGATTCCCTGAAAGTTTATCTGGGAGGTTTTATTAACGTTCTGAGAACAGAAATGATAGGTTATTTGAATGTAATGAAATAACATTCTGAGAACATGTTTCAATAAGACTTTTAACACTGCTAGCTTAGTTGAACTGTTTTGAACACAAAGCACAGATAGGACACATGGATATTCATTTGCTGAGGCATTTAAAAAAAAATGTATATGTGGCATGGCATCAATGAGATTAGAACCTAAGATCTTCTGTTCTCTATCCACAGAATTAGTCCCCTTCACCACCAGGATGCAGCTAGCATGCAATATTTTTATAAAACTAATACAAAGCTGTTCATTTTAGTCTATTCAAACAGACCCCATTTCAATGGAAACAAGCACTCATTAAGGCCACCTGTCACATCCTGACCAGTAAAGGGGTAATTTGTAATTGTAATATGGTCAGGGCATGGCAGGGGGTGTTTGTTTTGTGTGTTTTGGTTTTTTTTGGTTCAAGGGGATTTTGGTTCTAGTTTTCTATTTCTATGTTTCTTTTTCTATGTGTGACCAGGTATGGCTTCCAATCAGAGGCAGGTGTCTTTCGTTGTCTCTGATTGGAAGCCATACTTAGGCAGCCTTTTTTTTTCCTGTGTTTTTGTGGGTGGTTGCTTTCTGTATAGTCTGTGTACCTTGCAGAATTGTTGATTATCGGTTTATTGTTTTCGTTTAAGTGTTCACTTTATTAATAAAAGGAAGATGAGCACTATACCCGCTGTGTTTTGGTCACCTTTCATCGACGCCCCTGACACCACCTGAACACACTTAACAAGATAGAGGACAGAGAAAGTTTTGTAGACACTGACAACAGAATGGAGACTGTCTGAGTACAACTAGCTAATGGACTTAGAGCCCTGCCACACCAGCTCTTTGACCTGAGAAACACAGAGCTGGTGCGTAACGTCTGGCCTGGTCCCTGCTGTATGGTTCCATTCATTATAAATCCTGTCTGGCCTGGTGCCTGCTGTATGGTTCCATTCATTATAAACCCTGTCTGGCCTGGTACCTGCTGTATGGTTCCATTCATTATAAACCCTGTCTGGCCTGGTGCGTGCTGTATGGTTCCATTCATTATAAACCCTGTCTGGCCTGGTACCTGCTGTATGGTTCCATTCATTATAAACCCTGTCTGGCCTGGTCCCTGCTGTATGGTTCCATTCATTATAAACCCTGTCTGGCCTGGTGCCTGCTGTATGGTTCCATTCATTATAAACCCTGTCTGGCCTGGTCCCTGCTGTATGGTTCCATTCATTATAAACCCTGTCTGGCCTGGTCCCTGCTGTATGGTTCCATTCATTATAAACCCTGTCTGGCCTGGTCCCTGCTGTATGGTTCCATTCATTATAAACCCTGTCTGGCCTGGTCCCTGCTGTATGGTTCCATTCATTATAAACCCTGTCTGGCCTGGTCCCTGCTGTATGGTTCCATTCATTATAAACCCTGTCTGGCCTGGTCCCTGCAGTATGGGGCCATTCATTATAAACCCTGTCTGGCCTGGTCCCTGCTGTATGGGGCCATTCATTATAAACCCTGTCTGGTCTGGTACCTGCTGTATGGTTCCATTCATTATAAACCCTGTCTGGCCTGGTCCCTGCTGTATGGTTCCATTCATTATAAACCCTGTCTGGTCTGGTCCCTGCTGTATAGGGCCATTCATTATAAACCCTGTCTGGCCTGGTTCCTGCTGTATGGTTCCATTCATTATAAACCCTGTCTGGCCTGGTACCTGCTGTATGGTTCCATTCTTTATAAACCCTGTCTGGCCTGGTCCCTGCTGTATGGTTACATTCATTATAAACCCTGTCTGGCCTGGTGCGTGCTGTATGGTTCCAATCATTATAAACCCTGTCTGGCCTGGTACCTGCTGTATGGTTCCATTCGTTATAAACCCTGTCTGGTCTGGTACCTGCTGTATGGTTCCATTCATTATAAACCCTGTCTGGTCTGGTACCTGCTGTATGGTTCCATTCATTATAAACCCTGTCTGGTCTGGTACCTGCTGTATGGTTCCATTCATTATAAACCCTGTCTGGTCTGGTACCTGCTGTATGGTTCCATTCATTATAAACCCTGTCTGGTCTGGTACCTGCTGTATGGTTCCATACATTATAAACCCTGTCTGGCCTGGTGCCTGCTGTATGGTTCCATTCATTATAAACCCTGTCTGGCCTGGTCACTGCTGTATGGGGCCATTCATTATAAACCCTGTCTGGCCTGGTTCCTTCTGTATGGTTCCATTCATTATAAACCCTGTCTGGCATGGTACCTGCTGTATGGTTCCATTCATTATAAACCCTGTCTGGCCTGGTCACTGCAGTATGGGGCCATTCATTATAAACCCTGTCTGGCCTGGTGCCTGCTGTATGGTTCCATTCATTATAAACCCTGTCTGGCCTGGTCCCTGCTGTATGGGGCCATTCATTATAAACCCTGTCTGGCCTGGTTCCTGCAGTATGGGGCCATTCATTATAAACCCTGTCTGGCCTGGTCCCTGCTGTATGGGGCCATTCATTATAAACCCTGTTTGGCCTGGTCACTGCTATATGGGGCCATTCATTATAAACCCTGTCTGGCCTGGTCCCTGCTGTATGGGGCCATTCATTATAAACCCTGTCTGGCCTGGTGCCTGCTGTATGGGGCCATTCATTATAAACCCTGTCTGACCTGGTCACTGCTGTATGGGGCCATTCATTATAAACCCTGTCTGGCCTGGTCCCTGCTGTATGGGGCCATTCATTATAAACCCTGTCTGGCCTGGTCCCTGCTGTATGGGGCCATTCATTATAAACCCTGTCTGGCCTGGTCTCTGCTGTATGGGGCCATTCATTATAAACCCTGTCTGGCCTGGTCACTGCTGTATGGGGCCATTCATTATAAACCCTGTCTGGCCTGGTCCCTGCTGTATGGGGCCATTCATTATAAACCCTGTCTGGCCTGGTCCCTGCTGTATGGTTCCATTCATTATAAACCCTGTCTGGCCTGGTACCTGCTGTATGGTTCCATTCATTATAAACCCTGTCTGGCCTGGTGCCTGCTGTATGGTTCCATTCATTATAAACCCTGTCTGGCCTGGTACCTGCTGTATGGTTCCATTCATTATAAATCCTGTCTGGCCTGGTCACTGCTGTATGGGGCCATTCATTATAAGCCATGTCTGGCCTGGTGTCTGCTGTATGGGGCCATTCATTATAAACCCTGTCTGGCCTGGTCCCTGCTGTATGGCTCCATTCATTATTAACCCTGTCTGGCCTGGTCACTGCTGTATGGGGCCATTCATTATAAACCCTGTCTGGCCTGGTCCCTGCTGTATGGGGCCATTCATTATAAACCCTGTCTGGCCTGGTGCCTGCTGTATGGTTCCATTCATTATAAACCCTGTCTGGCCTGGTCCCTGCTGTATGGTTCCATTCATTGTAAACCCTGTCTGGTCTGGTACCTGCTGTATGGTTCCATTCATTATAAACCCTGTCTGGCCTGGTCCCTGCTGTATGGTTCCATTCATTATAAACCCTGTCTGGCCTGGTCCCTGCTGTATGGTTCCATTCATTATAAACCCTGTCTGGCCTGGTCCCTGCTGTATGGTTCCATTCATTATAAACCCTGTCTGGTCTGGTACCTGCTGTATGGTTCCATTCATTATAAACCCTGTCTGGCCTGGTCCCTGCTGTATGGTTCCATTCATTATAAACCCTGTCTGGTCTGGTATCTGCTGTATGGTTCCATTCATTATAAACCCTGTCTGGCCTGGTGCGTGCTGTATGGTTCCATTCATTATAAACCCTGTCTGGCCTGGTCCCTGCTGTATGGGGCCATTCATTATAAACCCTGTCTGGCCTGGTCCCTGCTGTATGGGGCCATTCATTATAAACCCTGTCTGGCCTGGTGCCTGCTGTATGGTTCCATTCATTATAAACCCTGTCTGGCCTGGTCCCTGCTGTATGGTTCCATTCATTATAAACCCTGTCTGGCCTGGTCACTGCTGTATGGGGCCATTCATTATAAACCCTGTCTGGCCTGGTCCCTGCTGTATGGGGCCATTCATTATAAACCCTGTCTGGCCTGGTGCCTGCTGTATGGTTCCATTCATTATAAACCCTGTCTGGCCTGGTCCCTGCTGTATGGGGCCATTCATTATAAACCCTGTCTGGTCTGGTACCTGCTGTATGGTTCCATTCATTATAAACCCTGTCTGGCCTGGTGCGTGCTGTATGGTTCCATTCATTATAAACCCTGTCTGGTCTGGTACCTGCTGTATGGTTCCATTCATTATAAACCCTGTCTGGTCTGGTCCCTGCTGTATGGTTCCATTCATTATAAACCCTGTCTGGCCTGGTCACTGCTGTATGGTTCCATTCATTATAAACCCTGTCTGGCCTGGTGCCTGCTGTATGGGGCCATTCATTATAAACCCTGTCTGGCCTGGTCCCTGCTGTATGGTTCCATTCATTATAAACCCTGTCTGGTCTGGTACTTGCTGTATGGCTCCATTCATTATAAACCCTGTCTGGTCTGGTACCTGCTGTATGGTTCCATTCATTATAAACCCTGTCTGGCCTGGTCCCTGCTGTATGGTTCCATTCATTATAAACCCTGTCTGGCCTGGTATCTGCTGTATGGTTCCATTCATTATAAACCCTGTCTGGCCTGGTGCGTGCTGTATGGGGCCATTCATTATAAACCCTGTCTGGCCTGGTGCCTGCTGTATGGTTCCATTCATTATAAACCCTGTCTGGCCTGGTGCCTGCTGTATGGGGCCATTCATTATAAACCCTGTCTGGCCTGGTGCCTGCTGTATGGGGCCATTCATTATAAACCCTGCCTGGCCTGGTGCCTGCTGTATGGGGCCATTCATTATAAACCCTGTCTGGCCTGGTGCCTGCTGTATGGGGCCATTCATTATAAACCCTGTCTGGCCTGGTGCCTGCTGTATGGTTCCATTCATTATAAACCCTGTCTGGCCTGGTGCCTGCTGTATGGGGCCATTCATTATAAACCCTGTCTGGTCTGGTACCTGCTGTATGGTTCCATTCATTATAAACCCTGTCTGTCCTGGTCCCTGCTGTATGGTTCCATTCATTATAAACCCTGTCTGGTCTGGTACCTTCTGTATGGTTCCATTCATTATAAACCCTGTCTGGCCTGGTCCCTGCTGTATGGTTCCATTCATTATAAACCCTGTCTGGTCTGGTATCTGCTGTATGGTTCCATTCATTATAAACCCTGTCTGGCCTGGTGCCTGCTGTATGGGGCCATTCATTATACACCCTGTCTGGCCTGGTGCCTGCTGTATGGTTCCATTCATTATAAACCCTGTCTGGCCTGGTCCCTGCTGTATGGTTCCATTCATTATAAACCCTGTCTGGCCTGGTGCGTGCTGTATGGTTCCATTCATTATAAACCCTGTCTGGCCTGGTGCCTGCTGTATGGTTCCATTCATTATAAACCCTGTCTGGCCTGGTCCCTGCTGTATTGGGCCATTCATTATAAACCCTGTCTGGCATAGTCACTGCTGTATGTGGCCATTCATTATAAACCCTGTCGGGCCTGGTCCCTGCTGTATTGTTCCATTCATTATAAACCCTTTCTGGCCTGGTCCCTGCTGTATGGTTCCATTCATTATAAACCCTGTCTGGCCTGGTGCGTGCTGTATGGTTCCATTCATTATAAACCCTGTCTGGCCTGGTGCCTGCTGTATGGTTCCATTCATTATAAACCCTGTCTGGCCTGGTCCCTGCTGTATGGGGCCATTCATTATAAACCCTGTCTGGCCTGGTGCCTGCTGTATGGTTCCATTCATTATAAACCCTGTCTGGCCTGGTCCCTGCTGTATGGTTCCATTCATTATAAACCCTGTCTGGCCTGGTCCCTGCTGTATGGGGCCATTCATTATAAACCCTGTCTGGCATCGTCACTGCTGTATGTGGCCATTAATTAGAAACCCTGTCTGGCCTGGTCCCTGCTGTATGGTTCCATTCATTATAAACCCTGTCTGGCCTGGTCCCTGCTGTATGGTTCCATTCATTATAAACCCTGTCTGGGCTGGTGCGTGCTGTATGGTTCCATTCATTAGAAACCCTGTCTGGCCTGGTCCCTGCTGTATGGTTCCATTCATTATAAACCCTGTCTGGCCTGGTCCCTGCTGTATGGTTCCATTCATTATAAACCCTGTCTGGCCTGGTGCCTGCTGTATGGTTCCATTCATTATAAACCCTGTCTGGTCTGGTATCTGCTGTATGGTTCCATTCATTATAAACCCTGTCTGGCCTGGTGCGTGCTGTATGGGGCCATTCATTATACACCCTGTCTGGCCTGGTGCCTGCTGTATGGTTCCATTCATTATAAACCCTGTCTGGCCTGGTCCCTGCTGTATGGTTCCATTCATTATAAACCCTGTCTGGCCTGGTGCGTGCTGTATGGTTCCATTCATTATAAACCCTGTCTGGCCTGGTGCCTGCTGTATGATTCCATTCATTATAAACCCTGTCTGGCCTGGTCCCTGCTGTATGGGGCCATTCATTATAAACCCTGTCTGGCATGGTCCCTGCTGTATGGTTCCATTCATTATAAACCCTGTCTGGCCTGGTCCCTGCTGTATGGTTCCATTCATTATAAACCCTGTCTGGCCTGGTCCCTGCTGTATGGTTCCATTCATTATAAACCTTGTCTGGCCTGGTGCCTGCTGTATGGTTCCATTCAATATAAACCCTGTCTGGCCTGGTCCCTGCTGTATGGGGCCGTTCATTATTAACCTCAACATCAAAACCTTCAATCCAAATCACAATTCCACACCTAAAACCTTGATTTTGGACAAAATTTCCTAAATGGACAGTTAGTACCAAGGATTATCAAGAAAAAAACCCTAACAAACCAAAACTTGCAGAAGAAACACAGCGGAACCTGGAAATGCCATCCGCAACAACACTGAGTGAGTAAAGTTCAGTCTGGACCTACTTCTGAAGGCTTAGAGTAAAAGACCATAATCTCTAGGGAACTTTGTTATATAAAGCTTAATAACAAGGCTACAAAGTACCAAGCTGCTAGGAAAGAAACTGACCAACAACCTCAATTTGCACTGCGGTGTGAAATGAGAGGCGTCGAAGTCTTTGAGCCCAACAAATGGCAGGAGTCTCACAAGCCCTCTCGCACTGTTCAGAGACCATCCACTGGCATGTTCTACAAGAAATCTGCCTCCAGAAATAAAAGCTTCTCCCAAGTGGGTGTGACACCTACGCCCGTTGCCTGCTGCACTGCTGCTTGGATTCCACCTGGCGATCTGTTTACCGTCTGCCCCGGCCTGTCTCCCCCTGTCTGGTACAGGTACCCCACCACACTCCCCCACTCTCCCAAGCTTTCACTCGCCTCCAGCACACAGGCACTGTTGGGACGAGTGACTCTGAATTTACAATGGCTAGCCCCAAGTCATTATATATTTTTTCTTGTGCATTTTGCTATTTGCCTCATGACTCCAGCATGCTTTGTTGACTATGAACTTTCTTGTTTACCCAACTTTGGGACAGACTGTTTGTTCCCACACTCGGGACTCTGACTCTGACTCTACTGGTTACACGGACTGTTGGCCTCCCATTCTATTCTGTAAATTGGTATAGAATCAGCTTGATCCCCTCTGTCGAAGATGCTTGGACCTTCTTTTTTGATATTTTCAGTGGTATTGTTAACAAACACGCCCCCATAAAGAAAATTTGAATTAAAAACAGGTTCAGCCCGAGGTTCGACCGTGATCTGGCAGAGTTACTCCACCTCAAGAATTGCATTTGGCGAAAGGCTCGGCACACGCATACTCAGGCCGACTGGCTCTCGTTCAGTCAAATGAGAAATAAGTGCCCTCAGGCTATCCGGAAGGTCAAAGTTAGTTACTTTATGGAGCAGTTCTCTCTCTGTGGGTCTTACCCCAAGAAGTTCTGGAAAATGGTTAAAGACCTGGAGAATGAACCCTCCTCCTCACAGTTGCCCAAGTCCCTTAAAGTTGATGATGTGGTTGTTACTGACAAGAAGCACATGGTTGAGCTCTTTAATCACCACTTCATTAAGTCAGGATTCCTATTTGACTCAGCCATATCTCCTTGCCTGTCTAACATTTCCTCATCTCCCACCCCTTCTAATGCGACTAGCCTGAATACTCCTCCCCCTTTTTCCACTGCCCCGCTACAAAGTTTCTCCCTGCAGGCGGTCACTGAGTCCGAGGTGCTAAAGGAGCTCCTTAAACTTGACCCCAAAAAAACATCTGGGTTCTTCTTTAACGTTTCTGCCCCTATCATCGCCAAGCCTATCTCTGACCTTTTAAACTTGTCTCTCCTCTCTGGGGAGGTTCCCATTGCTTGGAAGGCAGCCACGTTTCATCCTTTCTCTAAAGGGGAGATCAAGCTGATCCTAACTGTTACTGTATAGGCCTATTTCTATTTTGCCATGTTTATCAAAAGTGTTGGAAAAACTTGTCGATAATCAACTGACTGGCTTTCTTGATGTCATTAGTATTCTCTCTGGTATGCAATCTGATTTCCGCTCAGGTTATGGATGTGTCACTGCAACCTTAAAAGGTCCTCAATGATGTCACCATTGCCCTTGATTCTAAGCAATGTTGTGCTGCTATTTTTATTGACTTGGCCAAAGCTTGTGATATGGTAGACCATTCCATTCTTGAAAGGAGTATTGGTTTCTCTGAGGGGTCTTTGGGCTGGTTTGCTATCTACCTCTCTCAAATAGTGCATTGTATCAAGTCAGAACATCTGCTGTCTCAGCCACTGCCTGTCACCACGGGTGTACCTCATGGCTCGATCCTAGGCCCCACGCTCTTCTCAATTTACATCAACAACATAGCTCAGGCAGTAGGAATCTCTCATCCATTTAAATGCTGATGATACAGTCTTATATTCAGCTGGCCCCTCCCCGTTTTTGTGTTAAACGCTCAACAACAAAGCTTTCTTAGTGTCCAACAAGCTTTCTCTGCCCTTAACCTTGTTCTGAACACCTCCAAAACAAAGGTCATGGGTTTGGTAAGAAGAATGCCCCTCTCCCCACAGGTGTGATTACTACATCTGAGGGTTTGGAGCTTAAAGTAGTCACCTCATACAAGTACTTGGGAGTATGGCTAGACGGTACACTGTCCTTCTTTCAGCACATATCAAAGCTGCAGGCTTTAGACTTGGTTTCCTCTATCGTAATCACTCCTCTTTCACCCCAGCTGCCAAACTAACCCTGATTCAGATGACCATCCTACCCATGCTAGATTACGCCATTTATAGATCAGCAGGTAAGGGTGCTCTCAAGCGGCTAGATGTTCTTTACCACACAGCCATCAGATTTGCACTCTGTAAACTTGTCATCTCTATACCCATCGCAAAACCCACTGGTTGATGCTTATTTATAAAACTCTCTTAGGCCTCACTCTCCCCTATCTGAGATATCTACTGCAGTCCTCATCCTCCACATACAACACCCGTTCTGCCAGTCACATTCTGTTAAAGGTCCCCAAAGCACACACATCCCTGGGTCGCTCGTCTTTTCAGTTCGCTGCTAGCGACTGGAACGAGCTGCAACAAATACTCAAACTGGACAGTTTTATCTCAATCTCTACATTCAAAGACTCAATCATGGACACTTACAGCTGTGATTGCTTTGTGTGATGTATTGTTGTCTCTACCTTCTTGCCCTTTGTGGTGTTGTCTGTGCCTAATAATGTTTGCTGCTACCATGTTGTGCTCCTGCCATGTTGCTACCATGTTGTTGTCATGTTGTGTTGCTACCATGTTGTTGTCATGTTGAGTTGCTACCATGTTGTTGTCATGTTGAGTTGCTACCATGTTGTTGTCATGTTATGTTGCTACCATGTTGTTGTCATGTTGAGTTGCTACCATGTTGTTGTCATGTTATGTTGTTACCATGC
The DNA here is from genome assembly GCF_901001165.1 of Salmo trutta. NCBI lineage: Eukaryota > Metazoa > Chordata > Actinopteri > Salmoniformes > Salmonidae > Salmo > Salmo trutta. Next base: position 619,767 of record NW_021822244.1, read on the forward strand.
TGTGTTATGTGTTGCTACCATGCTATGTTGTCATCTTAGGTCTCTCTTTATGTAGTGTTGTGTTGTCTCTCCTGTCCTGATGTGTGTTTTGTCCTATAGTTCTATTTAATTAATTTGTATTGTTAATCCCAGCCTCCGTCACCGCAGGAGGTCTTTTACCTTTTGGGAGGCCGTCATTGTAAATAAGAATTTGTTCTTAACTGACTTGCCTAGTTAAATAAAGGTTAAATAAATAAATAAAAAAAGAAACCCTGTCTGGCCTGGTCCCTGCTGTATGGCTCCATTCATTCTCAACTCAGTGATACAGGGCTGTGTGTGGCCTGCTGCGGGGTGGCTGTGGTGTGTGTGGGTTTGGGTGGGGGAGGTCTGTGTGGGTGTGTGTGTGTGTGTGTGTGGGTTTGGGTGGGGGAGGTCTGTGTGTGTGTGTGTGTGTGTGTGTGTGTGTGTGTGTGTGTGTGTGTGTGTGTGTGTGTGTGTGTGTGCATGCGCGTGCGCGTCTGACTGGGCGGCCATCTGGGGGTTAAGTAGGGGGTAGGAGTTGAGGGTTGTGGGCTTCCCTAACCCCTTAACCTCCCCAAACAGGAAATGAGCTAACCTCGCTCCAGCTCCTCAGAGATTCTAAGAGGGTAGCTTGCACTCTGCTGGTTACCTAATCCCCAAACATTACCAGTGGAGAAAAAGTTGAAGAGAAATGTTAGAAAGTATCAAAGTAACAGAGAAGTCATGTCCTGACTGGCTCCAGTAACAGAGAAGTCATGTCCTGACTGGCTCCAGTAACAGAGAAGTCATGTCCTGACTGGCTCCAGCAACAGAGAAGTCATGTCCTGACTGGCTCCAGCAACAGAGAAGTCATGTCCTGACTGGCTCCAGTAACAGAGAAGTCATGTCCTGACTGGCTCCAGTAACAGAGAAGTCATGTCCTGACTGGCTCCAGTAACAGAGAAGTCATGTCCTGACTGGCTCCAGTAACAGAGAAGTCATGTCCTGACTGGCTCCAGTAACAGAGAAGTCATGTCCTGACTGGCTCCAGTAACAGAGAAGTCATGTCCTGACTGGCTCCAGTAACAGAGAAGTCATGTCCTGACTGGCTCCAGTAACAGAGAAGTCATGTCCTGACTGGCTCCAGTAACAGAGAAGTCATGTCCTGACTAGCTGTGTTTTGTCTCCTTAACATGTAATTCAACTCCTTAACGTGGTAGTGGTACCTGAGTGTTTTGTCTCCTTAACGTGGTAGTGGTACCTGAGTGTTTTGACTCCTTATCGTGGTAGTGGTACCTGAGTGTTTTGACTCCTTAACGTGGTAGTGGTACCTGAGTGTTTTGACTCCTTAACGTGATAGTGGTACCTGAGTGTTATGACTCCTTAACGTGGTAGTGGTACCTGAGTGTTTTGACTCCTTAATGTGGTAGTGGTACCTGAGTGTTTTGTCTCCTTAATGTGGTAGTGGTACCTGAGTGTTTTGTCTCCTTAACGTGGTAGTGGTACCTGAGTGTTTTGACTCCTTATCGTGGTAGTGGTACCTGAGTGTTTTGACTCCTTAATGTGGTAGTGGTACCTGAGTGTTTTGTCTCCTTAACGTGGTAGTGGTACCTGAGAGTTTTGACTCCTTATCGTGGTAGTGGTACCTGAGTGTTTTGACTCCTTAAAGTGGTAGTGGTACCTGAGTGTTTTGACTCCTTAACGTGGTAGTGGTACCTGAGTCTTTTGTCTCCTTATCGTGGTAGTGGTACCTGAGTGTTTTGACTCCTTAATGTGGTAGTGGTACCTGAGTGTTTTGACTCCTTATCGTGGTAGTGGTACCTGAGTGTTTTGTCTCCTTAATGTGGTAGTGGTACCTGAGTGTTTTGTCTCCTTAATGTGGTAGTGGTACCTGAGTGTTTTGTCTCCTTATCGTGGTAGTGGTACCTGAGTGTTTTGTCTCCTTAACGTGGTAGTGGTACCTGAGTGTTTTGTCTCCTTAACGTGGTAGTGGTACCTGAGTGTTTTGTCTCCTTAACGTGGTAGTGGTACCACACTGATAACGCTTTGAAGAGGGGAGTGAAAGATTTATTATCCAAATCATATGATTATCAGTCCTCACACACACACACACACACACACACACACACACACACACACACACACACACACACACACACACACACACACACACACACACACACACACACACACACACACACACACACACACACAGCCCTGGCTCTTGGCTGTCACAGTCCGCTCCCCCCAGTGAGCTTTAACACGGCGGCTGGGTTCTAGACTGTGTCCCAAACGACACCCTATTCCCTATATAGTGCACTACCTGTGACTAGGGCCCGGGTACTACAATGCACTATGTAGGGAATAGGGTGCCATTTGGGACACGGCTGAGTTCCAGTGCTATTAACCTGATGTCAAAAGATGCCAGATATCCCATCAGAAAGCAGACCCTGGCCGTGACACCACTAATGAAGCTGCTGCCCTGGCTGCTGATGAGGGGTTTAGGGGCCAGTCAGACAGGAACTGAGGCTCTATCAGACGAAAGTAGTTTAGAAACAATTTAGACAGAAAGACACTGGGTAGCGTAAATAAATGTCTTAGTTCCATCTCCAAACACAGCTGGGCATGTAGTTGATGTAAGAGGAAGCTTTTTCAAGACAAGGTAGGAAATGGATAAATTGACTCCACTGACTCCTGTTTTTCCCCTGAGCAATTAAAAAAAATATATACAGTATATTTTAGAAACATGTAGATAAGCAGAACTTGTTCAGCCTCTGTGGTGTCCATAAGTGTCAGAGCTGAAACATGGTTTCTCTGTGGCAGGAAGTGAAGCAATACCACCGTGTGTGCTGACCAATGTTTGTCATCATCAGTTTTGTCAAATGTCCCAAACAAAAGACAAGTTCAGAGAAACAGAGAGGACTCCCTCTACCCTGGTTTCAGTAATATTTACGTGACCCCGCCACAGCGTTTACAGAGCAACGCTTTATTAGTTCTCTTCCTTTATTGTGCTCATTGAATCCAGCTACTTCCTGCTCTTTATCGCCACGATGACCATAAAGCTTCAACTGCTCAGTCTAACCCCTGACCTCTGGTACCCCAATATATACACTGTTATATACACCCCAACATATACACGGTTTTGTAAACTTCCCCATGAAACATCAAATCAAATCAAATTTTATTTGTTACATGCGCAGAATACAACCGGTGTAGGTAGACCTTACAGTGAAATGCTTACTTACAAGCCCTTAACCAACAGTGCAGTTTTAAGAAATTACAAAAAAAGTAAGAGTTAAGAGTAACTAATAATTAAAGAGTAGCAGTGAATAACAATAGCGGGGCTATATACAGGAGGTACCGGTACAGAGTCAATGTGGAGGCTATATACAGGAGGTACCGGTACAGAGTCAATGTGGAGGCTATATCCAGGGGGTACCGGTACAGAGTCAATGTGGAGGCTATATACAGGAGGTACCGGTACAGAGTCAATGTGGAGGCTATATACAGGGGGTACTGATACAGAGTCAATGTGGAGGCTATATACAGGGGGTACCGGTACAGAGTCAATGTGGAGGCTATATACAGGAGGTACCGGTACAGAGTCAATGTGGAGGCTATATACAGGGGGTACTGGTACAGTGTCAATGTGGAGGCTATATACAGGGGTACCGGTACAGAGTCAATGTGGAGGCTATATACAGGGGGTACCGGTACAGAGTCAATGTGGAGGCTATATACAGGAGGTAACGGTACAGAGTCAATGTGGAGGCTATATACAGGGTTACCGGTACAGAGTCAATGTGCGGGGGCACTGATTAGTTGAGGTAATTGAGGTAATATGTACATGTAGGTAGAGTTATTAAAGTGACTATGCATAGGTAATAACAGAGAGTAGCAGCAGAGTAAAAGAGGGGGTGGGGGGGTAATGCAAATAGTCTGGGTAGCCATTTGATTAGGCGTTCAGGTGTCTTATGGCTTGAGGGCAGAAGCTGTTTAGCTTCTTGGACCTAGACTTGGCGCTCTGGTACCGCGGAAGCAGAGAACAGTCTATGACTAGGATGGCTGGAGTCTTTAACAGTTTTTAGGGCCTTCCTCTGACACCGCCTGGTAAAGAGGTCCTGGATGGCAATAAGCTTGGCCCCGGTGATGTACTGGGCCGGATGCACTCCCCTCTGTAGTGCCTTGCGGTCAGAGGCCGAGCAATTACCTTACCAGGCAGTGATGCAACCTGTCAGGATGCTCTCGATGGTGCAGCTGTAAATAAAACCTTTTGAGGATCTGAGGACCCATGCCAAGTATTTTCAGTCTCCTGAGGGTGAATAGGTTTTGTCGTGGTGTGCTTGGACCATGTTAGTTGTTGGTGATGTGGACGCAAAGGAACTTGAAGCTCTCAACCTGCTCCACTACAGCCCCATCGATGAGAATGGGGGCCTGTTCGTGCTCGGTCCTCCTTTTCCTGTAGTCCACAATCATCTCCTTTGTCTTGGTCACGTTGAGGGAGAGGTTGTTGTCCTTGCACCACACGATCAGGTCTCTGACCTCCTCCCTATGGGCTGTCTCATCGTAGTCGGTGATCAGGCCTACCACTTGGCTGTGTCATCAGCAAACTTAATGATGGTGTTGGAGTCGTGCCTGGCCGTGCAGTCATGAGTGAACAGGGAGTACAGGAGGGGACAGAGAACGCACCCTTGAGGGGCCCCCGTGTTGAGGATCAGCGTGGCGGATGTGTTGTTACCTACCCTTACCACCTGGGGGCGGCCCGTCAGGAAGTCCAGGATCCAGTTGTAGAGGGAGGTGTTTAGTCCCAGGGTCCTTAGCTTAGTGATGAGCTTTGAGGGCACTATGGTGTTGAACGCTGAGCTGTGTCCTTGGAAACGTTTACACACAACAACATTATGTCTTTTATTCTTGTTGTAATACGGAATATATATCATGTATTCAGGTACATACAAATATATATTGTGGGAAATAATTATGGTTAGTTACTTACTTTGAGTGTTGTTATTACACATAATCTGGTTAACAACGGCATTAAAAGGTCTGGTAGTGAAATGACATTTAAATGGTTACGGAAATACATTAACAGATTAGCGCTTGTTTGAAGGACATGGCATGTTGGATTGACAGTGTCAGTGAGGTTTGTTTTTGAACTCCACTAGCAACTACCAATACTTTCCTCTGCATATGTAGATAATCCTTCCTAGAGAGCCTGACCCCTTCCGATTTGACCCTTGACCCTCTATCAGGAGGCAGACATTCATTCAGGGAGCTTTCCTGGGCCTATCCCCCTATGTTGGGATAGAGAAAGACATTAAGGGAGCTCGTTGTAAACCTTATGTCCCAAATGGAGGATTACGGGGCAAATCCTAACGTCCACTTAAGTCAAACTTTTACTTAGTGTTCCATTGACATCAATGCATGACTAAGTAAAAATTGGACTTATGTGGACGTTTGGATTCACCCCTAAGTAAGTCATTAAGGGAAGACTAATTCCTCTGCACTCTCATCTGATTTCTAACCTCTCTCTTCCGACGAAGACACAACTTAGTTCTGGATGGCATGTCTGAAACGGTTCCTGGCCGACAAGCAGAAAACACACGGTTGATGATATTACTAAGTGCCAAATGAGAAATAATAGGAACATGTCTATCTTGCTTCCTTTAGACAGCTGTAATGTACAACGACCCGGGGAGAGGGCTGAAAGCTTTTCATGAGTTCATCCATTCCAGGGTTCATTATCAGCAAATGCCATTTCTCCCCAATAATAATATTCCACATGACAACTTCTCTCTCCTGAACTATGGCTACCGTTTACATGCTTTGAGAAGCTAGTCTGTAAAAAGAACCATATCCAATTTTATAGGTGTTTACAAAGAAGAGGTTTGGGGGAATTACCTCCATGGACCCAGACTGGATGCTTTCTCCTGTGTGTGTGTGTGTGTGCGTGTGTGTGTGTGTGTGTGTGTGTGTGTGTGTGTGTGTGTGTGTGTGTGTGTGTGTACACACGAGTGCATCTGTGTGTGTATGTTTGGTGAACCTGGGTAGTCTCAGGGCAGACAGAGACGTTTAAAGCCATGCTGTGTGAAGGTAATGCAATGTAAACCCAGGGAGAGCCAACGCTGGTTCACACACTCTTTGACTTCAATTTGAGGTAATTGCCAACTAAAACTGACCCATTGCTCTTGTTAAGGAAAACATTTGGAGGTATTTGGAGAAAATAAAAAAACACAGACATTGGCCATCGACAGTACACACACACTCCTCTGTGGAGGGGCGGCATATTCATCCATTTGAACTTTAAACTCCGCTGAGGACATGTTGGAAAACACAGCTCAAGGAAGTAGAAGCGCTGACTGTCAGGCTGTTCCATTGAGCCCATACAGTGTGTCGCATTACCTTTTTAAAGTGTGTTGCGTTACGTTTCCTATGTCTTTGCAACTCTAATATCTTCTATTTCCACCTACTGGGTAGACCCATGAGCTGTCCATGGTTTATTCTGACACCGTAGACTGAGACCATGTTGGACTGAGCTGATCAACCTAATGTATGGCGTAGCGAGAAGTGTACGTTTTCAACCAGTTTTATGTGGAACTTAATCATCTTAACAAACCTCTGGGAAAGCCTTAGGGGTTCCACACTGTTACTGAAATGATCAATTTAGGTTTGAGTGATTAAATGATGTAGACATGAGCCCACATGTGAAAACGTAAGGGGTTATTTCCTAGTTTGGAGGGTTAAAGATAATTGCAATGGTTCTTCTAATAATATTGTAGGGATCCTGATGCCTCAGGATCATGCAATCTCGCCCCCACCACAACCATTTACCATAGAAATAGCATTTCTAGAATGGATATTCCATATTCAAGTCAATGGTCTCATGGGCTAAACCCATTCTAGGATTTTTATTTTTTATTTATTTTTTGCCATTCACCTCATTTTACATCTTACATCTTACCTCATAGGGCAGGGCATTCATAGGACTTGTAGGGGAATAGGCACGTCATGTCTGATGTGGGTCTGGGAAAGACGGGGTGAAAGTAAGTTTATATCAATTAACCCTATATTTACCTCAATGGCAAAGGAAATCTACTTCCTACAGTACGTCCCTAGGATTGATTGGTAATTAAACACCAAAGTCTTAAAAGTGAAGTGCTGTGTATAAACACTACCGTTCAAAAGTTTGGCGTCACCTTGTTTTTGAAGGAAAAGCAAAAAAATGGTCCATTAACATAACATGAAATTGATCTGAAATACAGTGTAGACATTGTTAATGTTGTAAATTACTATTGTAGCTGGAAACAGATGATTTTTTATGGAATATCTACATAGGCGTACAGAGGCCCATTATCAGCAACCATCACTCCTGTGTTCCAATGGCACGTTGTGTTAGCTAATCCAAGTTTATCATTTTAAAAGGCTAATTGATCATTAGAAAACCCTTTTGCAATGATGTTAGCACAGCTGAAAACTGTTGTCCTGATTAAAGAAGCAATAAAACGGGCCTTCTTTAGACTAGTTGAGTATCTGGAGCATCAGCATTTGTGGGTTCGATTACAGGCTCAAAATGGCCAGAAACAAATAACTTTCTTCTGAAACTCGTCAGTCTATTCTTGTTCTGAGAAATGAAGGCTATTCCATACGAGAAACCAAAGATCTCATGCCACAGTGTCTTCTGATCCCTCCTGTCTCAGCCTCCAGTATTTATGCTGCAGTAGTTTATGTGTCAGGGGGCTAGGGTCAGTCTGTTACATCTGGAGTATTTCTCTTGTCTTATCCGGTGTCCTGTGTGAATTTAAATATGCTCTCTCTAATTCTCTCTTTCTCTCTTTCTTTCTTTCTTTCTCTCGGAGGACCTGAGCCCTTGGACCATGCCTCAGGACTACCTGGCATGATGACTCCTTGCTGTCCTCAGTCCACCAGGCCATGCTGCTGCTCCAGTTTCAACTGTTCTGCCTGCGGCTATGGAACCCTGACCTGTTCACCGGACGTGCTTGTTGCACCCTCGACAACTACTATGATTATTATTATTTGACCATGCTGGTCATTTATGAACATTTTAACATCTTGACCATGTTCTGTTATAATATCCACCCGGCACAGCCAGAAGAGGACTGGCCACCCCTCATAGCCTGGTTCCTCTCTAGGTTTCTTCCTAGGTTTTTGGCCTTTCTAGGGAGTTTTTCCTAGGGAGTTTTTCCTAGCCACCGTGCTTCTTTCACATGCATTACTTGCTGTTTGGGGTTTTAGGCTGGGTTTCTGTACAGCACTTTGAGATATCAGCTGATGTACGAAGGGCTATATAAATAAATTTGATTTGATTTGATTCATACAACGCTGTGTACTGCTCCCTTCACAGAACAGTGCAAACTGGCTCTAACCAGATAAAAAGAGGAGTGGGATGCCCCGGTGCACAACTGAGCAAGAGAACAAGTACATTAGAGTGTCTAGTTTGAGAAACAGACGCCTCACATGTCCTCAACTGGCAGCTTCATTAAATAGTATCCCCAAAACACCAGTCTCAACAGTGAAGAGGCGACTCCGGGATGCTGGCCTTCAAGGCAGAGTTCTTCTGTTAGCCGTTTCCAGCTACAATAGTCATTTACAACATTAACAATGTCTACACTGTATTTCTGATCAATTTGATGTTATTTTAATGGACAAAAAAAAGAGTTTTTCTTTCAAAAACAAGGACATTTCTAAGTGACCCCAAACTTTTGAACGGTAGTGTAAATGTATTAAAGAAGACAGGTATTCACATTTCAACTCAGCCTCTACAGATTTTGCTCTCTGACAACGAGCTGCAGTTGGGAAGGAAACAGAGACAGTATATTGCAGAATGTATCACATCTTTGGGACGGGGAGAGCATAGAGGCATGTGTGTCTACTGAAAAGTGATTGACCATGTCCTTGTTTCCTGCGAGTGTCAACCATGGGCATTGGGCTGATGTTATTCTAGTTCAGGAGCCAAAGATCATCAGGAAAAGAATAGAACCAAGAGCTGGAAGGTTTCCAAGTTCAACAAACATGTTCCACTTATAGTACTTAGTCAACTTACAGTGAAGTCTCTGTCTTCACAGTTTATGTGGTGTGGCTATCAATCGCAGATCAAATCTACAAAGATTCAAAGCAAACAAATAGAATCTCCAAAGATTATGTGATGCTGCTGTCAAGCAAACACTAGCCAGGAATCCAAACCGATGCTCCGTTATTTCACCATTGTTTCACTTCAAATGGAACATATCAGTTTGGGATTCCAGGCTAATCAAGCAAAGTTTAAAGCAAACAAAATGGCGGGTGATTAAAACGACCATACGACCAACCCTTGTGCAACGCAGACAGACGTGTGTAATGGTTTAGTTAAGTCTAGGTTGTTCTTCTATTACCTGGGGCCTCTGCAGGGTTTATGGTGTTCATAGGTTCCCTTCCGATAACTAATATTGGTAAACGTACCTATAAATCCTACCCATAAAGCCTAGCTCCCTACCATGCCTGGCTTGCATCCCTAATGGCACCCTATCCCTAAGGGCCCTGGGTAGAAGTAGTGCACTATAAAGGGAATAGGGTGCCATTTGGGACGCAGCCTGGTCATAATTACTAACAGGACTATTTCCTGTTAGAAAGCCACATCTCGCTGTGCTGGCCAATTAAAAAGTGTCCTGGTGTCAAACCGTGATTTTATTTCAGGTTCTTGGTGGGCTCTCATTACTGAAATGAAACAACGTAGGCCGAGGTTAAAGCCTTACTCACCTCTTGAAAGTCTGACTCACCTTAAGGCTCTATTCATTCTGAGGTAGCTACGCTCTTACGGGAAGAGAAAGTCATTTGCGCACGGTCGTAATCTGTAGGCCTGAAATGGTTTTCTTTTCTTTGCAAACCTGTTCCAGGAACTGTTGCACGTCTAACCAATACCACCATTGTCTAGATTCTGGAACCCTGGAATTCTAAGAATATTCTGGCATTCTAATAGACTTGACCTTAATAACAGACCATCATTCTGAAGGACCGAAGGGATTCAGCAGAAACAGATTTCGTAAGATTATTGCTTAGAGACATGAATAGATCCAGTTTGCTTTACTCAGTAGCCAGAATGCTACTTGATCTGAGCAGGGATTTTAAGCTGGAGGAAAAGTGCTTTAAAGGAATAGTGTTTATTTACTGAGAACTTTCTCAACAGGATAGAGTTTCAGATAAATCAGTTGCCTCAATTTAGAAGACTCAACATGCCACCAATGTTGCAATACAGGGGGTCTAAACATGAACTGATTCTCTGAAAGCTGTAAGAAACATAGCAGATCTCTTCTTAGTGAATCAGCCCGAGTGCCAATTTATCATTTATTCTTCTAGTTTCACTGTAAATCACAAGTAGCCACAAATATTGTGCCACAAAAGGCAATATGCCACAAACGTTATGGGACAAAATGCATAAGAGGACCAGAAACAGAAACGGTCTCTTCAAACATTTACACAAAACTTGATGTTTATTGTAAATGAGCTCCAATTGATCACTTATTTCTGTGTAATTAATGAAGCGATCATGCACGACACAGCATGTGCGTTATATAGAGAAAACCGTACACTTTCTTGCTGAGAAAGTTGAGCTTGAAAAACTGTGAGATCTGGATTGAGAAATTGTCTACTGGTTCCATTCGATGCGCTTTTATCACTCACCTGGGACACGGAATGTCCAACGGTTTTCAAGGAAAAAGGAAGTCTCCAGCAGAAAGTTTCCAACCACAGAGCATTCATCAGGAGCAGGTTCCCACCATCGCCTAGCAACATAAAATCACCTCTCACATGATGACTGTCAACATACCTTCCCTTTCTGAACTCAGTTATTCAGAATATATGTTAAACATGAACATACAGTCACTGAAATGAGGATCTATGACACTAGTTTGATAATAGGCCTAACATAAACATGGTCTACACTATAGGTTTTATGTTTCTTGTTCCCACTCATCTGATTTAGAAACTGATTTCATTTCTCATTAGGGGAGCACGAAGAAGTAATCAGAAAGTGGTGATTTGTCTTTTTTTTTTTAAATTGTATTTAATCTTTATTTAACTAGGCAAGTCAGTTAAGAGCAAATTCTTATTTACAATGACGGCTTATCCCGGTCAAACTCTCCCCCAACCCGGACGTCGCTGGGCCAATTGTGCGGTCGCCCTATGGGACTCCTGATCACGGCCGGTTGTGATACAGCCCGGGATCGAACCAGGGTCTGTAGTGACACCTCTAGAACTGAGATACCGCTGCGCCACTCAGGAGACTTAACCAGAGTATAGCCCCAGAGGGACAATTGAGAATAAACATGCTTATTGATGCACTAGGTTGCACATAGCAGCATTGTAATACTACTAACACCTCGATCTACACTGAACAAAAATATAAACGCAACAGGTAAAGTGTTGGTCCCATGTTTCATGAGCTGAAATAAAAGATCCCAGAAATGTTCCATACGCACAAAAGTTTGTGCACAAATGTGTTTACATCGCTGTTAGTGGTCATTTCTCCTTTGCCAAGATAGTCCATCCACCTGACAGGTGTGGCATATCAAGAAGCCGATGAAACAGCATGATCATTACACAGGTTCACCTTGTGCTGGGGACAATACAAGGCCACTCTAAAATGTGCGCTTTTATTACACAACACAATGCCACAGTTTTGAGGGAGAGTGCAAATTGGCATGCTGACTGCAGGAATGTCCACCAGAGCTGTTGCCATTGAATTGAATGTTCATTTCTCTACCATAAGCCGTCACCAACGTCATTTTAGAGAATTTGGCAGTACATCCAACTGGCCTCACAACTGCGGACCACGTGTATGGCGTCATGTGGGCAAGTTGTTTGCTGACGTCAACGTTGTGAACAGAGTGCCCCCTGGTGGCTGTGGGGTTATGGTATGGGCAGGCATAAGCTGTGAACAATGAACACAATTCCATTTTATCCATGGCAATTTAAATTCACAGAAATACCGTGATGAGATCCTGAGGCCCATTGTGAGGCCTGTTTTTTTGAAGGTATCTGTGACCAACAGATGCATATCTGTATTCCCAGTCAGGTGAAATCCATAGGTTAGAGCCTAATTAATTTATTTTGATTGACCAATTTCCTTATATGAACTGTAACATGTTGCATGTTGCGTTTTTATTGTTGTTCAGTATATACCCAGCGTATGCATCAAATTGTATGTGAATGTTGAACTGTTGTTGAACATATATCCATGAAACATGTTGGATTACATCATGAACAAGTTGGACTTCAGAATTTATTACGCAGAATTGATGCAATGATGCTGTCGGTCGGATCGATGCGTAAGAAGAACTCCTACCAATGTTTTCACCATGCTGTTCATGATGTGTATGATCTACTAACGAGTGACCATGTAGCCCTATCATTCCACAGAGATTGGTTTTACAGGAATAACTTTTGTCTCTCTCTCTCTTCCACCCCCTCTCATTCTTCCCCCCCTCTTCCTCCCTCCCTCTCTCCCTCTCTTGTTGTCTCTCTCTCTCTCTTCACCCCCTCTCACTCTCCCCCTTCCTTCCTTCCTCCCTCCCTCTCTTGTTGTCTCTGCCAGACAGTTCCTGTATTCAACCTGCCAACAGTATGATGGATGACTTTAGACTCTCTCTCTCTCTTTCTCTCTCTCTCTCTTTCTCTCTCTCTCTCTTTCTCTCTCTTTCTCTCTCCACCCCCTCTCTCTTCACCCCCCTCTCTCTTCACCCCCTTCTATTGTTGTCTCAGACAGTTCCTGTGTTCAACCTGGCAACAGTAAGACAGATGTCTTCAGGAGAGAGTGTAATGTGTGTGATGGTAGACTGTACTAACTGAGATGTACTTCAACCTGCCCACAGTGGAAGCGTCTCAAATGACACCCAATTCCCTATATAGTGAACTACTTTTTACCAGAGCTGTACAGGCCCATTTTGGACAGCCAGTCTCTCAGGGGGCCTATCTGGTCACAGCAGCCTGTCCTGTCGCCCACCACACCAGATAAACGTCCTGGGAATATGACCCCTGAACCCTGAACCCATGTTGTTACATGTACAATTTACATCTGAGAAGTGCTGCTATGTACAAGAATAACTAGTGATTAACAGTTTTTCCTTGTCAGGGTCACAAGGTTAGGGAAAACTCAGGGGCAGATGAAGTCAGGGGTAGATTGAGTCAGGGGTAGATGAAGTCAGGGTAGATTGAGTCAGGGGTAGATGAAGTCATGGGTAGATGAAGTCAGGGGTAGATGAAGTCAGGGGTAGATGAAGTCAGGGGTAGATGAACTCAGGGGTAGATTGAGTCAGGGGTAGATGAAGTCAGGGGTAGATGAAGTCAGGGGTAGATGAACTCAGGGGTAGATTAAGTCAGGGGTAGATGAAGTCAGGGGTAGATGAAGTCAGGGGTAGATTGAGTCAGGGGTAGATGAAGTCAGGGGTAGATGAAGTCAGGGGTAGATGAAGTCAGGGGTAGATGAAGTCAGGGGTAGATGAAGTCAGGGGTAGATGAAGTCAGGGGTAGATTGAGTCAGGGGTAGATGAAGTCAGGGGTAGATGAAGTCAGGGGTAGATGAAGTCAGGGGTAGATGAAGTCAGGGGTAGATGAAGTCAGGGGTAGATGAAGTCAGGGGTAGATTAAGGCAGGGGTGACCTATGGGGTTTTACTCTTGGAGCCACACACTTGTGTCCACATGTCTGTGTTTCTGTCACTGTGGCTGTCAACACACGGCCTTGTCTGCCTCCCCCGCACCTTCCCCTGCCACACCTCCAACCCTAGCCAGACTGTCCCCATGCCCAGAGCGTCAGCGAGACTGCTCCGTCTCGGTGGCACCTCCTGTATCGGTCCACTGGGCCACCAGTCAGGCCTGTCTGGAAGATAGTGGCCAGAGTTGGAGATAGTGTTCCGGTCTTTTCCACTGCTTTTCCACCAACCACCCATCCTGTTGACCTTGTGGACACAGCTGGCCATACGTGTTGTTACCTGGAGCAGGCTGAGACAAAACAAGGGGACACTTTGTATAGGATTTAGTCCTCTATCTCACAGACTGCTCCTGTTATCACGCTGCCCTCTCAGTAGCTCCTAACTTGAATGTGTGCCAGTTCTTCTCTCTGCTGCACAGACTCCGTTTTAACCCTTGTAGACAGACAACAAAATGTCTCTAAAACAGACCTGAACGAATGTCAAGGTGTCTTCCTACCAGGGACAAATTCGGATCGACATGAGGACCAAAAACCCAATTATTTTCTTAAATATCATCATCAGCAGACAAAACGTAAGAACCATAAGCCTCACCTCTAAACCCATCTGCTGAGTAAAGATCCATCAAGACAAGTCCCTGATTATGGATCCATTGAGATCATTTGAGATCCATTGAGATCATTTGAGATCATTTGAGATCCATTGAGATCCATTGAGATCATTTGAGATAATTTGAGATCCATTGAGATCCATTGAGATCCATTGAGATCCATCGATGTAATTTGAGATCATTTCATGTCACCCAATTTCGATATGATTGCTTCCCCTTCTCTAAAGATGAAAATCGTTTCCAAATACGACCATTTTGTTCCCATGATTGTCCTTATTTGACTTGTCCTTGTGTGAGTAAGCGGGGCCCGGTCGCTGGGGGAGTATTGGAGGAGGGCCGTCCCAGCTGTTTCTGTTATTTGTTCATCTGGTCCTCTGATGGATCCAGGCACCAGACTCCATACGCACCCCAGGCCCCAGCCAGACAGCCTCCTGTAGCTAAGGCTGAGAGGCTATGTTCAGGAGGAGACCACAACGTTACCAGGGTGCTCTGATCTCTGCTGTTGTACGATATCGCGGGAGATTAGCATTTTGCATACATCCTCATTAAAAACCCTTTAGTAATCAGTTGTTGCATCTCCGAAGGGGAGATCCACCCAAAGTAACGCGAAAATATTCTGAATGAACTAGAGAATAATTCAATGCCCATATGTAGTTCTGTGTCATCAAACACACATTGGCCAGCCAGAATGACATTTGTCTTTATATGCAATTCATTTTGAAGAAGAAGAAAAAAAAGGAATTGAAAATAGTTTTCATTGTGGCTGACACTGTCCTACAGTACCCTGACTAAAATGGTAGACCAATCTAGTCCAAAAGGCTTCATAAGACTATTTAAGTTTGTCCCACTGTTAACCTTGTTTTACCATATCTTCTCCAACTCTGTATCCTGTTTGTTGCCCTACAGAACAGAATAGAAAAGACCAGAGCAGAGAAGACAAGAGCAGAACAGAACAGAGAAGAGAAGTGCAGAACAGAGAACAGAAGCGCAGAACAGAGAAGAGCAGAACAGAGAAGAGCAGAACAGAACAGAACAGAGCAGAGCAGAACAGAGCAGAGCTGAACAGAACAGAGCAGAGCTGAACAGAACAGAGCAAAGCTGAACAGAGCAGAGCAGAACAGAGCAAAGCTGAACAGAGCAGAGCAGAACAGAGCAGAGCTGAACAGAACAGAGCAGAGCTGAACAGAGCAGAGCAGAACAGAGCAGAGCTGAACAGAACAGAGCAGAGCTGAACAGAGAAGGGCAGAACAGAACAGAGCAGAGAAGAGCAGAACAGAGAAGAGCAGAACAGAACAGAGCAGAACAGAACCGAACAGAAAAGAGCAGAACTTTATGCACAGAAGATCTCCGCTTCAGAACAAAGTTGCCCTTGTTTTTACAATTGATACAAACAAGCAAAGTATAAAAAGATGCTTCAAATGAAAACCGAGTCGACTGCATTCAAATACAAACAGAAGGTTATAGATCTATTTCAATCGTATTGAAATACATTTCATGTTCAATAAATTGAGTTCTACTTTGCTACTGTCTTTAATTTGTCGCAATATATTTAATGATGTGTAGCCTAACGTGCGCAATGATGTGGATTTTTATTGGGTAAGCATTAGAATAAGCTGCCTTGATATTTGCAGCCTTAGGTGGTAATATCTCTCTAGGAGCTGATCCGTCGTCAGTATTGTGAAATAATACTAAGGTGAAGGTAAGGTTTGAATGGAGAAAACTGACCTGAGATCAGCACTGACTTTTTTAATGTCCTCCAACGACGCACTTACAGTAGCGACTGTTCTCTCTCTGTGGTGTTTCTGGGGAAAACATCTAAAGACGCACTTAGCTGTTCTACGACAGTTCTCTCTCTGTGGTGTTTCTGAGGGAAACATCTAAAGACGCACTTAGCTGTTCTACGACAGTTCTCTCTCTGTGGTGTTTCTGAGGGAAACATCTAAAGACGCACTTAGCTGTTCTATGACAGTTCTTTCTCTGTGGTGTTTCTGGGGAAACATCTAAAGACACACTTAGCTGTTCTACGACAGTTCTCTCTCTGTGGTGTTTCTGGGGAAAACATCTAAAGACGCACTTAGCTGTTCTACGACAGTTCTCTCTCTGTGGTGTTTCTGAGGGAAACATCTAAAGACGCACTTAGCTGTTCTACGACAGTTCTCTCTCTGTGGTGTTTCTGGGGGAAACATCTAAAGATGCACTTAGCTGTTCTACGACAGTTCTCTCTCTGTGGTGTTTCTGAGGGAAACATCTAAAGATGCACTTAGCTGTTCTACGACAGTTCTCTCTCTGTGGTGTTTCTGAGGGAAACATCTAAAGATGCACTTAGCTGTTCTACGACAGTTCTTTCTCTGTGGTGTTTCTGAGGGAAACATCTAAAGACGCACATAGCTGTTCTACAACAGTTCTCTCTCTGTGGTGTTTCTGGGGGAAACATCTAAAGATGCACTTAGCTGTTCTACGACAGTTCTCTCTCTGTGGTGTTTCTGGGGGAAACATCTAAAGATGCACTTAGCTGTTCTACGACAGTTCTCTCTCTGTGGTGTTTCTGGGGGAAACATCTAAAGATGCACTTAGCTGTTCCACGACAGTTCTTTCTCTGTGGTGTTTCTGGGGAAACATCTAAAGATGCACTTAGCTGTTCTACGACAGTTCTTTCTCTGTGGTGTTTCTGCGGATGACTTCGTCAACCATTTTGAAAAGAAGGTCGACGACATCCGATCCTCGTTTGCTAAGTCAAACGACACCGCTGGTCCTGCTCACACTGCCCTACCCTGTGCTTTGACCTCTTTCTCCCCTCTCTCTCCAGATGAAATCTTGCGTCTTGTGACGGCCGGCCGCCCAACAACCTGCCCGCTTGACCCTATCCCCTCCTCTCTTCTCCAGACCATTTCTGGAGACCTTCTCCCTTACCTCACCTCGCTCATCAACTCATCCTTGACCGCTGGCTACGTCCCTTCCGTCTTCAAGAGAGCGAGAGTTGCACCCCTTCTGAAAAAACCTACACTCGATCCCTTCGATGTTAACAACTACAGACCAGTATCCCTTCTTTCTTTTCTCTCCAAAACTCTTGAACGTGCCGTCCTTGGCCAGCTCTCCTGCTATCTCTCTCAGAATGACCTTCTTGATCCAAATCAGTCAGGTTTCAAGACTGGTCATTCAACTGAGACTGCTCTTCTCTGTGTCACGGAGGCTCTCCGCACTCCTAAAGCTAACTCTCTCTCCTCTGCTCTCCTCCTTCTAGACCTATCTGCTGCCTTTGATACTGTGAACCATCAGATCCTCCTCTCCACCCTCTCCGAGTTGGGCATCTCCAGGGCGACCCACGCTTGGATTGCGTCCTACCTGACAGGTCGCTCCTACCAGGTGGCGTGGTGAGAATCTGTCTCCGCACCACGTGCTCTCACCACTGGTGTCCCCCAGGGCTCTGTTCTAGGCCCTCTCCTATTCTCGCTATACACCAAGTCACTTGGCTCTGTCATATCCTCACATGGTCTCTCCTATCATTGCTATGCAGACGACACACAATTAATCTTCTCCTTTCCCCCTTCTGATAACCAGGTGGCGAATCGCATCTCTGCATGTCTGGCAGACATATCAGTGTGGATGACGGATCACCACCTCAAGCTGAACCTCGGCAAGACGGAGCTGCTCTTCCTCCCGGGGAAGGACTGCCCGTTCCATGATCTCGCCATCACGGTTGACAACTCCATTGTGTCCTCCTCCCAGAGTGCTAAGAACCTTGGCGTGACCCTGGACAACACCCTGTCGTTCTCCACTAACATCAAGGCGGTGACCTGATCCTGTAGGTTCATGCTCTACAACATTCGCAGAGTACGACCCTGCCTCACACAGGAAGCGGCACAGGTCCTAATTCAGGCACTTGTCATCTCCCGTCTGGATTACTGCAACTCGCTGTTGGCTGGGCTCCCTGCCTGTGCCATTAAACCCCTACAACTCATCCAGAACGCCGCAGCCCGTCTGGTGTTCAACCTTCCCAAGTTCTCTCACGTCACCCCTCTCCTCCGCTCTCTCCACTGGCTTCCAGTTGAAGCTCGCATCCGCTACAAGTCCATGGTGCTTGCCTACGGAGCTGTGAGGGGAACAGCACCTCCGTACCTTCAGGCTCTGATCAGGCCCTACACCCAAACAAGGGCACTGCGTTCATCCACCTCTGGCCTGCTGGCCCCCCTACCTCTGCGGAAGCACAGTTCCCGCTCAGCCCAGTCAAAACTGTTCGCTGCTCTGGCACCCCTATGGTGGAACAAGCTCCCTCACAACGCCAGGACAGCGGAGTCAATCACCACCTTCCGGAGACACCTGAAACCCCACCTCTTTAAGGAATACCTAGGATAGGATAAAGTAATCCTTCTACCCCCCCCCCTTAAAAGATTTAGATGCAATATTGTAAAGTGGTTGTTCCACTGGATATCATAAGGTGAATGCACCAATTTGTAAGTCGCTCTGGATAAGAGCGTCTGCTAAATGACTTAATTGTAAATGTAAATGTAAAGACGCACTTAGCTGTTCTACAACAGTTCTCTCTCTGTGGTGTTTCTGGGGGAAACATCTAAAGATGCACTTAGCTGTTCTACGACAGTTCTCTCTCTGTGGTGTTTCTGGGGAAAACATCTAAAGACGCACTTAGCTGTTCTACGACAGTTCTCTCTCTGTGGTGTTTCTGGGGAAACATCTAAAGATGCACTTAGCTGTTCTACGACAGTTCTCTCTCTGTGGTGTTTCTGGGGAAACATCTAAAGACGCACTTAGCTGTTCTACGAGTGATCTGAGGCAGGCGTTAGATTACCAGCTTTCAAGTGCAACGTTAATGACGATGGTTTTAGGAAATAGCTCAGAGAATTAAGAATGCTCCTACGAAGGTTCTCACGATGAACTAAGCCTTAAGATGCTTTTGGGAAACCAGGCCCAGAGCAAGGTTAGCTGAGGTTCCTGTTCCTCTCTAATGATGTGTGATGAAAACTGTCTTCATCACAAATGACACCCTATTACCTATATAGGGCTCTAGGTTTGACCAGGGCCCATAGGGACTGTGTAGGGAATATGGGGCCACTTGGGATACAGACCTGCTTGGCTTCATATCTCTGCTTCACAGACACTGCATGACAGTCCCAATTCTCTGCACATTGGAAACACATTTCTGTGTCACGGAGAGAAAGGATACTTACACTGGCACAGGGCAATATTTTCTTAACAAAAATAAATTAAACATGAATGTCTTTTGTTGCTGATGAAAGATTGCCCCTTTCAAATGATTTACAGTGTGCCAAGAACATTTTCCAGTGTCCTTTCTGTTGGGGTTTGTTTGAATGCTTTAATAAATCCAACAAATGCTATTTCAGTGTCTATTAATCTGTCTCCAACTCAACATTTTTTTTACAGTGAATAAACTGTAGGGGGACTGTAGGTTTAGTACGTAAACAATGAGATTATACAGTAGCTAACGCCATCAGTCAATATCTATATATTCTATACATTGTTTCTTCAATTTTTTTTATTCCTGTTTCAACAAATGAATGTATACTATTCCAGTATCTACCAAATCAACATGATCCATTACAATAAATTCACCATGGAGATGCTTTCTTTTTATAATATTATTATAATTACATGTTGTTGTTTTTTTACACTCCAAAAATAAACACATACGAACAACAACTTTCAGACACACATAAACAACAACTACATCTCATCTGCCCAGATCCACATGTTCACACCCCCATCCCTAGTGTCTGCATTATTGTTTGCCTTAAATTGTATCCATTTGTTTTTCTCTGTCGTCCATGTTATTTCAATATTTCCATGATAAATCATTAGATTTTTACATTGTGTTAATGATGGTGGGTTGATTGACTTGTGGTGGTCTGCCATACCACCACCACCAACACCACCATCCCCACCATCACCACCATCCCCACGATCACCACCACCATCACCACCACCATCATCACCACCACCATCACCAACAACACCACCACCACCACCATCACCACCACCACCACCATCACCACCATCATCACCACCACCACCACCATCCCCATCACCACCACCATCACCACCACCATCATCACCACCACCATCACCAACACCACCACCACCACCATCACCACCACCACCACCATCACCACCATCATCACCACCACCACCATCATCCCCACCCTCACCACCAACACCACCATTACCATCACCACCACCACCATCCCCACCATCACCATCACCACCATCAACACCATCCCCACCATCACCACCATCCCCACCCTCATAACCCCCATTACCACCATCCCCACCATCACCACCACCATCCCCACCATCACCATCACCACCACCATCCCCACCATCACCACCATCCCCACCATCACCCCCATCACCACCACCACCACCACCATCACCACCATCACCAACATCACCACCATCACCACCATCACCACCACCATCCCCATCACCACCATCACCAACCCCACCACCATCAACATCACCACCACGAGCCACCACATCACCACCATCACCACCATCACATCACCACCATCACCACCACCACCACCATTACAATTACCACCACCACCACCACCACCATCCCCACCATCACCACCATCACCACCATCACCACCATCCCCAGCATCACCATCACCATCACTTTCACCATCCCAACCACAAGCACCACCACGTCAGACAGACCCCCCCCTATAGAGCTAAAGCTCCCCTTAGACAGACCACCCTCAGCAGAGATACAGTTCCCCTTAGACAGACCACCCTCAGCAGAGATACAGTTCCCCTTAGACAGACCACCCTCAGCAGAGATACAGTTCCCCTTAGAGAGACCACCCTCAGCAGAGATACAGTTCCCCTTAGACAGACCACCCTCAGCAGAGATACAGTTCCCCTTAGACAGACCACTCTCAGCAGAGATACAGTTCCCCTTAGACAGACTACCCTCAGCAGAGATACAGTTCCCCTTAGAGAGACCACCCTCAGCAGTGATACAGCTCTCTGCCTCCCTGCCAAGCTGTGTCCCTGGCATCACTTGCCTCGCTTCTTAACAACTGAGAACAACAATCACAGTAAACTCTGCCCTGTCTGCCTCCCTGTTGCCTCCGATGGGACTGAACAGAACTGGACAGTCCATTTTGGTGAAGTTTTTGAAGGCTGAAATGGGCCACAGATGCTCAATAAACTAAGTGGGAACTAGGGGAAAGGTGGTGAGAGAGTGTGTGTGTGTGTGTGTCTGTGTGTGTGTGTGTGTGTGTGTGTGTGTGTGCGCGTGTGTGTGTGCACGCGTGTGTGTGCACGCGTGTGTGTGTGTGTGCGCGCCTGTGTGTGTGTGTGTGTGTGTGTGAAAGGTGGTTGTTTCTGACTGAGGGAGTACATACTGATCTGATTCATACACAAGGTCTGCTTTGATTACTGCCACGTTTAATCAACAACATCAGTCATCCATGTTGTTAACATATGATTGTTTACACAAAATCAAGGTTGGGTGGGCTGACTATTGTAGTGTTAGTGATTGTAGCGCCGCGCCTCTTCCAACTTCCAGTACTGTATTTTCATTGAGATCTTTCCAATGAGGCCTTCAAATGAGAGCAACAATGTGCTGCTTTATGTGGGATAATGTATGTTTTATAATATAAAGTTAATCAAATCGTTACCAAATGTTTTCCTAGAAAGTCAGCTCCCAAGAGGCTGATGCAACCCCACACGGCTGGTGACAGAGCCTACTCCAGTTCATGTTGGACTACTCATGTGTTCTATCTAAATCGACCTGTGTTTCCCTTACTGATTTCCTCTGGTGAAAAATAGCTGCTACGGTACCTGTGACAGGCAGAAGGGTTACGTCCCAGAATGTGTGTGTGTTACGTCCCAGAATGATCTGCTTGGCCCAAATGCCATTTTACAAAGAGACAGGGAGGCGTGTGTTGATTCAGGGGATGCAGTGCAGGAAGTGGATGTTCCCATTAAAGCAGAAATCAGCAGTTGAAACAATAACAAAGCATATCCCGCCACTGTTTAGCTGAGGGATGGGACTGGAGAAGTAGAACCACTCTCAAATTCATAGACAGAGCTATGGACTGCCCATCCAGAATAACACAATTATAGTTAAATAGAGTTTAAATAGAGGCTAAATACAATTTGTTTACAATTAAGTAAAACAAGCTTATATTTTTGGTTCTGGTGGGGTTCGACAGTTGAACTAAACTCATGAGGCATTTATAAGTTATATTCTTCAAGAATCAATGGGTACATATTATTAATTTCTAAGTCCAAAATTGGATGTAACAACTGCAGATTGCCCCTTTAAGAGCTGCTGCTGCTCTGAGAGGTGAGGGGAGTATCACCTCTGTCTGTCTCTCTCTTCCTTTCTCTCTTTTTGTCTCCCCTTTCTTTCCCTCTTGCACTTCCCCCCCTCTCTACCACTCTCCTCCTCCCCCTCCCTCCCTCCCTCCCTCCCTCCCCAAAGTGGCCTTTATCTGGCCTGTTCCACTAGACCAGAGGTGCCATCCATTCATCCTTGGTTATCAGAGGGACTTGTGTTGAACATGATAGAAGTGCTCTGCTACTGCTGTTCTCAGGAGGCTGGTGAGGCTGGTGAGGCTGGTGAAGCTGGTGAAGCTGGTAAAGCTGGTGAAGCTGGTCAGATTGGTGAAGCTGGTGAGGCGGGTGAAGCTGGGCTGACTGGTGAGTCTGGTGAGGCTGGTGAGGCTGGTGAAGCTGGTGGGGCTGGTGAAGCTGGTGAGGCTGAGAAGGCTGGTGAAGCTGGTGAGACTGGTGAGGCTGGTGTGGCTTGGGAGGCTGGTGAGTCGGGTGAAGCTGGAATGACTGGTGAGTCTGGTGAGGCTGGTATGCTGGTGAGGCTGGTGAAGCTGGTGAGGCTGGTGAGTCTGGTGAGAGAGAGAAGGCTGGTGAAGCTGGTGGGACTGGTGAGGCTGGTGTGGCTTGGGAGGCTGGTGAGTCGGGTGAAGCTGGAATGACTGGTGAGTCTGGTGAGGCTGGTGAGGCTGGTGAGTCTGGTGAGAGAGAGAAGGCTGGTGAAGCTGGTGGGACTGGTGAGTCTGGTGAGTCTGGTGAGGCTGAGGCGGCTGGTGAGACTGGTGAGGCTGGTGAGGCTGGTGAGTCTGGGGAGGCTAGTGATGCTGAGGCGGCTGGTGAGGCTGGTGAGAATGGTGAGAATGGTGAGGATGGTGAAGCTGGTGAGTACGGTGAGTCTGGTGAAGCTGGGATGGCTGGTAAGGCTGGTGAGGCTACTGAGGCTGGTGAAGCTGGTGAGGCTGGGGAGCCTGGTGAGACTGGTGAGTTTTGAGCGGCTGGGGAGGCTGGGGTTGCTGGGAAGGATGGGGTTGCTGGTGAGACTGGGGAGGCTGTTCAAAGTTCCTACGTTATCAGCAATAGAAGACTATCTAGCTAACCCAGTCTGGTTCTGGAGTAGAGCTCTGAATGGAGGCCTGCTAGTGGAAATACAGTGTGTGTGTGTGTGTGTGTGTGTGTGTGTGTGTGTGTGTGTGTGTGTGTGTGTGTGTGTGTGAGACACTGCAGTTTGTGCAATACTGACTCCAATAACAATACAGTGATAAACAGAGTTTTGTTTCCACCTCTATACAGCTACAGCCGTGAACACAAACACAGAACAAAACTAGATGGTCATTGTAACTGAAGTACAATTCTTTAACTCTTTAAAATATTTTTTTTGTTAGTGGTAGAAGTTTAAAAAGTTTTACCTTACTATTTAAAGCAAAGCAGTATTAAGTACAGTATGTGGAAAACTCTACAAACTAGTGCATACGGCTGTTTCAGCCAGACCCGTTGCTGACAGGTGAATAACATCGAGCACACAGCCATGAAATCTCCATAGACAAACATTGGCAGTAGAATGGCCTTACTGAAGAGCTAGTAGTGGTAGTGTCTCCAGTAGTAATGGTGGTGACTGGTTATAGTTATAGTAGTGGTAGTGTGTACAGTGGTAATGGTAGTGACTGGTTATAGTTATAGTAGTGGTAGTGTCTCCAGTAGTAATGGTAGTGACTGGTTATAGTTATAGTAGTGGTAGTGTCTCCAGTAGTAATGGTAGTGACTGGTTATAGTAGTGGTAGTGTCTACAGTAGTAATGGTAGTGACTGGTTATAGTTATAGTAGTGGTAGTGTCTCCAGTAGTAATGGTAGTGACTGGTTATAGTTATAGTAATGGTAGTGTCTACAGTAGTAATGGTAGTGACTGGTTATAGTAGTGGTGGTGTCTACAGTAGTAATGGTAGTGACTGGTTATAGTTATAGTAGTGGTAGTGTCTCCAGTAGTAATGGTAGTGACTGGTTATAGTTATAGTAGTAGTAGTGTCTCCAGTAGTAATGGTAGTGACTGGTTATAGTAGTGGTAGTGTCTCCAGTAGTAATGGTAGTGACTGGTTATAGTTATAGTAGTGGTAGTGTCTCCAGTAGTAATGGTAGTGACTGGTTATAGTAGTGGTAGTGTCTACAGTAGTAATGGTAGTGACTGGTTATAGTTATAGTAGTGGTAGTGTCTCCAGTAGTAATGGTAGTGACTGGTTATAGTTATAGTAATGGTAGTGTCTACAGTAGTAATGGTAGTGACTGGTTATAGTTATAGTAGTGGTAGTGTCTCCAGTAGTAATGGTAGTGACTGGTTATAGTTATAGTAGTGGTAGTGTCTCCAGTAGTAATGGTAGTGACTGGTTATAGTTATAGTAGTGGTGGTGTCTACAGTAGTAATGGTAGTGACTGGTTATAGTTATAGTAGTGGTAGTGTCTCCAGTAGTAATGGTAGTGACTGGTTATAGTTATAGTAGTGGTAGTGTCTACAGTAGTAATGGTAGTGACTGGTTATAGTTATAGTAGTGGTAGTGTCTCCAGTAGTAATGGTGTTGACTGGTTATAGTTATAGTAGTGGTAGTGTCTCCAGTAGTAATGGTAGTGACTGGTTATAGTTATAGTAGTGGTAGTGTCTCCAGTAGTAATGGTAGTGACTGGTTATAGTTATAGTAGTGGTGGTGTCTACAGTAGTAATGGTAGTGACTGGTTATAGTTATAGTAGTGGTAGTGTCTCCAGTAGTAATGGTAGTGACTGGTTATAGTTATAGTAGTGGTAGTGTGTACAGTGGTAATGGTAGTGACTGGTTATAGTTATAGTAGTGGTAGTGTCTACAGTAGTAATGGTAGTGACTGGTTATAGTTATAGTAGTGGTAGTGTCTCCAGTAGTAATGGTGGTGACTGGTTATAGTTGAAAAAGTAGGTAGATGAAAAGTTAGGATAGCCTGAATATATAACAGTTGGTTTGGTATCTAGTTTGAACGGTTGAAGAGTTACTGTTGGTGAGTTATATTATGCTAATTCATGCAAATGTAATAGTCATAGTTACAGTAGCTGTGGTCAGTAGTTGTGGTCAGTAGTTGTGGTTCAGTAGTTGTGTGGCTGTGGTCAGTAGCTGTGGTCAGGAGTTATGGTCTGTAGTTGTGTGGTTGTGGTCAGTAGCTGTGGTCAGTAGCTGTGGTCAGTAGTTGTGGTCAGTAGTTGTGGTTCAGTAGTTGTGTGGCTGTGGTCAGTAGCTGTGGTCAGGAGTTATGGTCTGTAGTTGTGTGGCTGTGGTCAGTAGCTGTGGTCAGTAGTTGTGGTTCAGTAGTTGTGTGGCTGTGGTCAGTAGCTGTGGTCAGTAACTGTGGTCAGTAGTTGTGGTCAGTAGTTGTGGTTTAGTAGTTGTGTGGCTGTGGTCAGTAGCTGTGGTCAGTAGCTGTGGTCAGTAGTTGTGGTTCAGTAGTTGTGGTCTGTAGTTGTGTGGCTGTGGTCTGTAGTTGTGGTCAGTAGCTGTGGTCAGGAGTTATGGTCTGTAGTTGTGTGGCTGTGGTCAGTAGCTGTGGTCAGTAGTTGTGGTTTAGTAGTTGTGTGGCTGTGGTCAGTAGCTGTGGTCAGGAGTTATGGTCTGTAGTTGTGTGGTTGTGGTCAGTAGTTGTGGTCAGTAGTTGTGTGCCACATATGTACCTCCTTTTCTGTGAGTATCTATATATCCATAACAACGGCTCCATTTAGGCTGCTCAATGATGAGACAGAGTGCTGTTAGCTGATGTTATCGGCAGACTCAACAGCCTTGGTTTCTCAAATGACTGCCTCGCCTGGTTCACCAACTACTTCTCAGATAGAGTTTAGTGTGTCAAATTGGAGGGCCTGTTGTCCGGACCTATGGCAGTCTATAATGGGGGTGCCACAGGGTTCAATCCTCGGGCCGACTCTTTCTCTGTATATATCAATGATGTCGCTCTTGCTGCTGGTGATTCTCTGATCCACCTCTACGCAGACGACACCATTCTGTATACTTCTGGCCCTTCTTTGGACACTGGAACTTGTTCTCGACTAGCTTATCTGGTTAAATAAAGGTGAAATATATATATTTTTTTAAAAAGCATCAGCTGTCAGAGCAGGTTACCGATCACTGCACCTGTACACAGCCCATCTGTAAATAACCCACCCAACTACCTCATCCCCATATTGTTATTTATTTTTTTGCTCCTTTGCACCCCAGTATCTCTACTTGCACATTCATCTTCTGCACATTTATCACTCCAGTGTTAATTGCTAAATTGTAATTATTTCGTTACTATGGCCTATTTATTGCCTTACCTCCCTAATCTTACTTCATTTGCACATATTGTATATAGATTTTTCTATTGTGTTATTGACTGTACGTTTGTTTATCCCATGTGTAACTCTATTTTGTTTGTGTCACACTGATTTGCTCTATCTTGGCCAGGTCGCAGTTGTAAATGAGAACTTGTTCTCAACTGGCCTACCTGGTTAAATAAAGGTGAAATAAAAAAATAAAAAAAATGTTAGCTAACTTTTGTCACCCTAAACTCTGACAAACAGCTGTAACTTTTAGTTGGTAGAAGATATTTCAGTTCTGAATTCTGATTTGAAAAGTGGAGAAGTAAAGGACGGTTTCATACTCTACGTTTTTGTCTGACTTGTTGGGCGTGTGGTCAAAACAGCAGTTGTTTGGGAAACCTTAATGCAGTTACTAAAACAGCTGTACCGATAGATCTGTAGAATATATTTTTGTTCCACGAACAGATTTGAATAGCAGAGAAGTAGATGAAGATGTCATACCTTCTAACGTTTTGTCTGACTTGTTGGGGAAGTGGTCTAAATTTCACATGTTTACAAAAACGGACAGAAAATATCTGTAACTTTTTTTTATCGGAATTAGATATTTTTGTTCAAATGCCAGATTTCAATAGCAGAGAAATAGATGAAGATTTCATATCGTTTAACTTTTTGTCTAAGTTGTTGGAAAAGTGGTCAAAGTAGCTGATTTGTGTCAAAATTTGCATTGTTGCATTTATAGTGAATGGAATGTTGGAAGTGATGATATCACAAGGGCCCTTTTAGAATGCCATGAAAGTGAAAAACTTTCATAGTTTAAAAAGTATAAAAGATAACAACTTATATACAAACACATTATTCCAGACTGATCTGCATGTTTTAACGTTTGAATGACGTTTCTAGCTTAAACGGTGTAGGAGGAGTAGCGTTCCAAATAATAACAATAAGAAGTATGACGAAGATTTTGAATGGTCCAGTGAATACTTTATCATTTTGATCTGGCAACACCGCATGGATCGTTTAAAGGAAATTAAATCTGATGTTGCATCATTATACGCTGGAATTTTGTTGTAGTGTGGCATGAAACAAAAAGCAAAACAAACTCATTAGGAAGATGACTCAACAGAAGGTGTGACCTGACCCCATTACCCAGTCTGAAGAGGACAGGCCCAACCGCCCCAAATGGCAACCTTTTTCCTACATAGTGCACTGCTATTATTAACCCCTTTTAAAATAGGAAATGAACGTGAAGACTGCTGAGGCTGCTGAGGCTGGTGAGATTGATGAGGCTGGTGAGACCTGGAGAGGCTGGGGAGATTGCTGAGGCTAGGGAGGCTGCTGAGGCTGGGGAGGCTGGGGAGGCTGATGAGTCTGGGGAGATTGCTGAGGCTGGGGAGGTTGCTGAGGCTAGGGAGGCTGGGGAGGCTGATGAGACTGGGGAGATTGCTGAGGCTGGGGAGGTTGCTGAGGCTGGGGAGGCTGGGAGGTTGCTGAGGCTGGGGAGGCTGGTGAGATTGGTGAGACTGGGGAGATTGCTGAGGCTAGGGAGGCTGGGGAGGCTGATGAGACTGGGGAGGTTGCTGAGGCTGGGCAGGTTGCTGAGGCTGGGGAGGCTGGGAGGTTGCTGAAGCTGGTGAGGCTGGGGAGGCTGGTGAGACTGATGAGGCTGGGGTAGTTGCTGAGGCTGGGGAGATTGCTGAGGCTGGTGAGGTTGCTGAGACTGGTGAGGCTGGTGAGGCTGGGGTGGTTGCTGAGGCTGGGGAGGTTGCTGAGGCTGGGGAGGTTGCTGAGGCTGGTGAGGCTGGGGTGGTTGCTGAGACTGGTGAGTCTGCTGAGGCTGGGGAGGTTGCTGAGGCTGGTGAGGCTGGGGGGGTTGCTGAGGTTGGGGAGGTTGCTGAGGCTGGGAGGCTGCTGAGGCTGGTGAGTCTGCTGAGACTGGTGAGTCTGCTGAGGCTGGTGAGACTGGGGAGGCTGATGAGTCTGGGGAGATTGCTGAGGCTGAGGAGGCTGGGAGGTTGCTGAGGCTGGTGAGGCTGGGGAGGCTGGTGAGACTGATGAGACTGGGGTAGTTGCTGAGGCTGGGGAGGTTGCTGAGGCTGGTGAGGTTGCTGAGAATGGTGAGGCTGGAGAGGCTGGAGAGGCTGGGGAGATTGCTGAGGCTAGGGAGGCTGGGGAGGCTGATGAGACTGGGGAGATTGCTGAGGCTGGGGAGGTTGCTGAGGCTGGGGAGGCTGGGAGGTTGCTGAGGCTGGTGAGGCTGGGGAGGCTGGTGAGACTGATGAGGCTGGGGTAGTTGCTGAGTCTGGGGAGGTTGCTGAGGCTGGTGAGGTTGCTGAGACTGGTGAGGCTTTGGAGGCTGGGGTGGTTGCTGAGGCTGGGGAGGTTGCTGAGGCTGGGGAGGTTGCTGAGGCTGGGGAGTCTGCTGAGACTGGGGAGTCTGCTGAGGCTGGTGAGTCTGCTGAGGCTGGTGAGGCTGGGGTGGTTGCTGAGGCTGGGGAGGTTGCTGAGGCTGGGGAGGTTGCTGAGGCTGGTGAGGCTGGGGTGGTTGCTGAGACTGGTGAGTCTGCTGAGGCTGGTGAGGCTGGGGTGGTTGCTGAGGCTGGGGAGGTTGCTGAGACAGCCTGAAAAGGGCCTTTGATATACACACACAGACAGAGAAACACGTGACGGAGACATTGGAAATGCAAAGAGACTCCAGAAAGTGGTCCTACATGTGCACTATATAGGGAATAGGTTGCCATTTGGGATGCAATCTAGGGCTAAGGTCCTATCCAGGGCAAAGCCTTACAGGCCAACAGTCAAGTCAATGAGTAACTACAGCTTAAGAAACAAGCTGACAATCAATGGATGTTGTGGATGTGTTTTGTGCCAGCAGTCGGGGTGGTCAGTTAGAGGAGGCTAACTGGATGTTAGGATAAACACGGGAGCGCACACACACACACACACACACACACACACACACACGCACGCACGCACGCACGCACGCACACACACACACTAACACACAGTACACTACAGCTATGACGTAATACAGTACAATATGTCTTCAAGGGCAAGTCGTCCCTTAGCACACAACATCACATCTAACCCCCCTGTGGTCCTCACCATCCAACAGTAAAACATGTAAACAATGACTGTGTTCCAAATGGCATCAGCTCCTCCATTGAACTGAATGAAATGTGTTCCAAATTACATCAGCTCCTCCATTGAACTGAATGTCTCTGTTCCAAATGACATCAGCTCCTCCATTGAACTGAATGAAATGTGTTCCAAATGACATCAGCTCCTCTATTGAACTGAATGTCTCTGTTCCAAATGACATCAGCTCCTCTGTTGAACTGAATGAATGTGTTCCAAATGACATCAGCTCCTCTATTGAACTGAATGATTGTGTTCCAAATGACATCTGCTCCTCTTTTGACGTGAATGACTGTGTTCCAAATGGCATCAGCTCCTCTATTGAACTGAATGAAATGTGTTCCAAATGGCATCAGCTCCTCTATTGAACTGAATGACTGTGTTCCAAATGACATCAGCTCCTCTATTGAACTGAATGGCCGTATTCCAAATGGCATCAGCTCCTCTATTGAACTGAATGACTGTGTTCCAAATGGCATCAGCTCCTCTATTGAACTGAATGATTGTGTTCCAAATGGCATCAGCTCCTCTATTGAACTGAATGACTGTGTTCCAAATGGCATCAGCTCCTCTATTGAACTGAATGTCTGTGTTCCAAATGGCATCAGCTCCTCTATTGAACTGAATGACTGTGTTCCAAATGGCATCAGCTCCTCTATTGAACTGAATGACTGTGTTCCAAATGGCATCAGCTCCTCTATTGAACTGGAATTAGAAACCTCTCTATTCTGTCTTCCAAGATGAATCCTCCACACTGATGAAAATATGAAAATAACTCTCTCTCCCCCCTCTCTCTCTCTCTGTCTCTCTGTCCCCTCTCTCTTTTCCTCCTCCCTCACTCCCCCCCTCTCTACCCCATCTCTCTCTTCTCTCTCTCTCTCTCCTCCGCCCCCTCTCTCTCTCTCTCTCTCTCCCCATCTCTGACGGGGTGGTAACATAGAAACAAACAGAGTAAACAGCTCCTCTATTAGATCAGTTCCAGATTCATCAGCTCTATCCTCTCTTCCAGGATGAATCCTCCACACCGATGAAACCTCTCTATCTTCTCTTCCAGGATGAATCCTCCACACTGATGAAACCTCTCTATCCTCTCTTCCAGGATGAATCCTCCACACTGATGAAACCTCTCTATCCTCTCTTCCAGGATGAATCCTCCACACTGATGAAACCTCTCTATCTTCTCTTCCAGGATGAATCCTCCACACTGATGAAACCTCTCTATCCTCTCTTCCAGGATGAATCCTCCACACTGATGAAACCTCTCTATCTTCTCTTCCAGGATGAATCCTCCACACTGATGAAACCTCTCTATCTTCTCTTCCAGGATGAATCCTCCACACTGATGAAACCTCTCTATCCTCTCTTCCAGGATGAATCCTCCACACTGATGAAACCTCTCTATCTTCTCTTCCAGGATGAATCCTCCAAATGGATAAAGTATGAAAAAAATGTCCACAATCTCCAGATACAGTTTATAATAAACTGTAAAACACTTAATTATCATCTGTTTACCAGAATATGTTTGTCTCCACAATACTTTCTATTAATCTAGAAGAGGAACCAGAACAACTGCTAAAAGACTATGTGTTTATGCTTAACAAAGAGTCTTTGAGAGTATTGCTTAAATCAAAGCTGAATCCAGATGGAGTTTGTTTCATTTGAAATCCATGTTAAGGAGGGCTATATAAAAAACAAGGAATCATTCCAAAAACCATTTAAAAACACCCCAAGTCTCCTGGTATGACGCACAACATGACATGACATGACCGTACACCTCTCCATTAACACTATAGAAACAGTAACCAGGAGGTACTGAACCCCCTCACAGTGTGGTCACAGTTCACCACACCAAACGTCATTGTCACCTCTCCGTCACCTGATGTGTCACCCCGGGGGAGGAACACTCCAAACACAGCAGATGGGAGGGCGGTGTTGTGTGTGTGTGTGTGTGTGTGTGTGTGTGTGTGTGTTGGGGGGAGGTTGGGGATGAATGACCACCTAGGTCAGAAATCTGATCTCAGATGGGAGGGGGGCGGTGTTGGGGTTGGGGGATATTTGACCACCCAGGTCAGCAACCAGCAATCCGATCTCAGAGGTGTGTGTGTGTGTGTGTGTGTGTGTGTGTGTGTGTGTGTGTGTGTGTGTGTGTGTGTGTGGAGGACATCTCCCAGCACCTCCCTGGGCTGTCTGGATTAGCAGCGGATTTACCAGGGGGTTTGACGTCACCCACGACCCTACGTGGGAGCACTGAGGAGCGCAGCAGCTGAGGATGTGGACTGTCAGTGTGTGTCTGTGTCTGTGTCTGTGTGTCCCTGCCTGTATTTGTTTGCAATCCTGTATGTGTGGATTGTGTGTGAGTGTGTGAGTGTCTCAGTGTGTGTGTGTGTGAGAGTGTGAGAGTGTGTGAGTGTCTCAGTGAGTGTCTCAGTGTGTGTGTGTTTGTGTGTCTCAGTGTGTGTGCGTGACACCAGCTGTGGGTCTCCTCCGGACCGGCCGGCCACCACTCTGGACACACTGTACCTCTTTAGCCTCTACAGGGTTTCTCTGTCTCTCTCTCTGTAACTCTCTCTCTCTGTAACTCTCTCTGTAACGCTCTCTGTTTCCTCACACACACAATCACCACACTGTATGAGAGAAGGGCATCAGGCAGAAAACACATCTATTAAAAAAGACAGGAAGAAAAGAAGAAACACTAGGGTTGTGTGTGAGAGAGAGAGAGAGAGATGTGGGTCAAAACAAGGAAACTAATAACATGAGGAAATAGAGATACATCATGTCTATGTAGCAGACTGAAATATAGAGATACATCATGTCTATGTAACAGACTGAAACATAGAGATACATCATGTCTATGTAGCAGACTGAAATATAGAGATACATCATGTCTATGTAACAGACTGTAATATAGAGATCCATCATGTCTATGTAACAGACTGTAATATAGAGTTACATCATGTCTATGTAACAGACTGAAATATAGAGATCCATCATGTCTATGTAACAGACTGTAATATAGAGATACATCATGTCTATGTAACAGACTGAAATATAGAGATCCATAATGTCTATGTAACAGACTGTAATATAGAGATACATCATGTCTATGTAACAGACTGTAATATAGAGATCCATCATGTCTATGTAACAGACTGAAATATAGAGATACATCATGTCTATGTAACAGACTGTAATATAGAGATACATCATGTCTATGTAACAGACTGAAATATAGAGATACATAATGTCTATGTAACAGACTGAAATATAGAGATCCATCATGTCTATGTAACAGACTGAAACATAGAGATACATAATGTCTATGTAACAGACTGAAATATAGAGATACATAATGTCTATGTAGCAGACTGTAATATAGAGATCCATCATGTCTATGTAACAGACTGAAATATAGAGATCCATCATGTCTATGTAACAGACTGAAATATAGAGATCATCATGTCTATGTAACAGACTGAAATATAGAGATACATAATGTCTATGTAGCAGACTGAAATATAGAGATACATAATGTCTATGTAGCAGACTGAAATATAGAGATACATCATGTCTATGTAACAGACTGAAACATAGAGATACATCATGTCTATGTAGCAGACTGAAATATAGAGATACATCATGTCTATGTAACAGACTGAAATATAGAGATACATCATGTCTATGTAGCAGACTGTAATATAGAGATACATCATGTCTATGTAACAGACTGTAATATAGAGATACATCATGTCTATGTAGCAGACTGTAATATAGAGATACATCATGTCTATGTAACAGACTGAAATATAGAGATCCATAATGTCTATGTAACAGACTGTAATATAGAGATCCATCATGTCTATGTAACAGACTGTAATATAGAGATACATAATGTCTATGTAGCAGACTGAAATATAGAGATACATCATGTCTATGTAACAGACTGAAATATAGAGATACATCATGTCTATGTAACAGACTGTAATATAGAGATACATAATGTCTATGTAACAGACTGTAATATAGAGATACATCATGTCTATGTAGCAGACTGAAATATAGAGATACATCATGTCTATGTAGCAGACTGAAATATAGAGATCCATCATGTCTATGTAACAGACTGTAATATAGAGATACATCATGTCTATGTAACAGACTGTAATATAGAGATCCATCATGTCTATGTAACAGACTGTAATATAGAGATACATCATGTCTATGTAACAGACTGAAATATAGAGATCCATAATGTCTATGTAACAGACTGAAATATAGAGATCCATCATGTCTATGTAACAGACTGTAATATAGAGATCCATCATGTCTATGTAACAGACTGAAATATAGAGATACATCATGTCTATGTAACAGACTGAAATATAGAGATCCATCATGTCTATGTAACAGACTGTAATATAGAGATCCATAATGTCTATGTAACAGACTGAAATATAGAGATCCATAATGTCTATGTAACAGACTGTAATATAGAGGTACATCATGTCTATGTAACAGACTGAAATATAGAGATCCATCATGTCTATGTAACAGACTGAAATATAGAGATCCATCATGTCTATGTAACAGACTGAAATATAGAGATCCATAATGTCTATGTAACAGACTGAAACATAGAGATACATCATGTCTATGTAACAGACTTAAAGATATAGATACATAATGTCTATGTAACAGACTGAAACATAGAGATACATAATGTCTATGTAACAGACTGAAACATAGAGATACATAATGTCTATGTAACAGACTGTAATATAGAGATACATAATGTCTATGTAACAGACTGAAATATAGAGATCCATCATGTCTATGTAACAGACTGTAATATAGAGATACATAATGTCTATGTAACAGACTGAAATATAGAGATACATAATGTCTATGTAACAGACTGTAATATAGAGATACATCATGTCTATGTAACAGACTGTAATATAGAGATACATCATGTCTATGTAACAGACTGAAATATAGAGATCCATCATGTC
This sequence comes from Salmo trutta, assembly GCF_901001165.1. NCBI lineage: Eukaryota > Metazoa > Chordata > Actinopteri > Salmoniformes > Salmonidae > Salmo > Salmo trutta. Next base: position 654,808 of record NW_021822244.1, read on the forward strand.
TATGTAACAGACTGTAATATAGAGATCCATCATGTCTATGTAACAGACTGTAATATAGAGATCCATCATGTCTATGTAACAGACTGAAATATAGAGATACATAATGTCTATGTAACAGACTGTAATATAGAGATCCATCATGTCTATGTAACAGACTGAAATATAGAGATCCATCATGTCTATGTAACAGACTGAAATATAGAGATCCATAATGTCTATGTAACAGACTGAAACATAGAGATACATCATGTCTATGTAACAGACTTAAAGATATAGATACATAATGTCTATGTAACAGACTGAAACATAGAGATACATAATGTCTATGTAACAGACTGAAACATAGAGATACATAATGTCTATGTAACAGACTGTAATATAGAGATACATAATGTCTATGTAACAGACTGAAACATAGAGATACATCATGTCTATGTAACAGACTTAAAGATATAGATACATAATGTGTATGTAACAGACTTCAAGGAGCCTTTCTACAACCACATGTCACGTCCTGACCAGTATAAGGGGTTATTTGTTATTATAGTTTGGTCAGGACGTGGCAGGGGGTGTTTGTTTTATGTGGTTCGGGGTTTGTTGGGCTATGTTATTATGTAAGAGGGGTTTTTGTTTAGAGTGTTCCGGGGTTTTTGGTCTATGTTCTAGATTAGTGTTTTTCTATGTTCAGTCTAGTTTTCTACTTCTATGTTTAAGGTTTGTTGATTGACCTTCAATTGGAGGCAGCTGTTCCTCGTTGCCTCTGATTGAAGGTCCTATGTATAGGGGTGTTTGTGCTATGGGGATTTGTGGGTAGTTGTTTCCTGTTTTGTGTCTGTGCACCTGACAGGACTGTTTAGTGTCGTTCGTTGATACGTGATTTGTTTGTTTTCCCTTCTTTTGATTTAATAAAGAAGATGAGTATACACGTTCCCGCTGCACCTTGGTCCAATCCTTACGACGTCCGTTACACCACTTCTCTATGTTTGATGTAAACGGCATGTTATAGAAGGGTCCAGACACTTTGTTTGTGATTTCACTTGTTTTTGATTCGTTCCTAATCCTCGTTGTGCAGTATAGTGGTTCTGAAAAAACCGTCAACAAAGGGTCCAAAAACATCCAAATATGTCCTTTTAGAAAACAGAAACACTCTCAGTATAGTGATTTATTTATTTAACCTTTATTTAACTAGGCAAGTCCGTTAAGAACAAATTTCTATTTACAATGACGGCCTAGGAACAGTGGGTTAACTGCTTTGTTCAGATTCAGAATGACAGATTTTTACCTTGTCAGCTGTGGGATTCGATCTAGCGTTACTGGTCCAACGCTCTAACCACTAGGCTACCTGCCGCCCCGTCAATGCAGGTCTTTAGATGTACACATGAAATTGTGTCTTTCTGAACTTTATCCACAACGTTATATTCCATTTGGCTGAAAGTCGAGGGATGCCTCTCTGTCCATTCTGCAGGTAACTGCCAAAATAAAGGAAACACTTGAGTAAATGAGGGGATACAAAGTATATTGAAAGCAGGCGCTTCCACACAGGAAGTTCCAGACACTTGTAAAATCCATGCCACGGTGCATTGAAGCTGTTCTGGCGGATCGTGGTGGCCCAACTTTATGTTGGAGTTTCCTTTATTTTGGCAGTTAGCAGCAGGCTACAGGGAGAATGCAGCAACTGGGTACTTTATTGAGTTCAAAAGGTTCAGGAATCCTATTCACATATTGTGGGAATCCTTACTTTTAGGATTTTCACTAATTGACATCAATGCATGACTAAGTGAAAATTTGACTGAAGCGGAAGTTTTGGATTCCCACGTTTGCTAGATTGTATGCAGTCATCCATCTGTGTCACTCCCACACCCACACGTCTGATTCTCTATTAACATGTTTGAGCCATATAAACCACCATGTGGCTGAGTTTGATTATTACTGTTACCGCAGCCACTAACCCCAGTGGCTGGCTCACCAGATCTCCAAATCTCATGAATGATGAATCCAAACCTTTGTCACAAAACAAACAATTCAGGAAAAACCACAAAGGGGAACACTATGGATGCTGATGTCCAATTTCCTTCTAACTATGTGCCTACAGTACCACAGTAACCTGGCTCTCATGGAAATGAAGTTACAGAACCACCTCGAAGATATGCTACAAATCCACATCCATGACCACATTTTCCCTCAATGTCTACAGAGAGCAGAGAGAGTGTGTGAGAGAGAGAGAGAGAAAGAGAGTTTGAGAGAGAGAGCGAAAGAGAGAAAGAAAGACAGTTTGAGAGAGAGAGAGCGAAATAGTGAGAGAGAAAGAGAGAGAGAGAAAGAGAGTTTGAGAGAGAGAGAGAGAGAGAGAGAGAGAGAGAGAGAGAGAGAGAGAGAGAATCCGCTGAGTGACAGACAATAAGGTAAATGCATTGAGGATGTTCGACCACAAGGTATTGGACATCAATGGGTAACTACTAGACTACAGTGGGTAATGTGTACAGAGAGACCAGACCATCCATAAGATATCAGTGCTGTAGTTCATTTCTTAGGCTCTACACAGCTCTTTTAAACACTGTAGATGGTTCACTGAAAGACTATAGGTGTTTTGTCATGACTCTAGGGAGTCAGGAAGTGTAAATTCAAGCTATCACCTCTGACTGGTCTACATCTCAGTTCATTTCTCCATTATTTCATTCTCAAATGTTGGGTTAAGAAAAGTTGGTAAACACTGTACCTGCCTACAGTTATAATGCATTATGATGCAGTTATAATGCATTGTAAGACTTGTCACCTGCACCAACCCCCATATCCTCCTCCACCCTCCCCCTCCTCCCTCCTCCCTCCTACTCCCTCCTCCTCCACCCTCCCCCTCCTCCCTCCCCCTCCATCTCTCTCCTCCTCCATCTCTCTCCTCCTCCATCCTCCTCCATCATGAAGAAATAAACATTTACATTTACATTTAAGTCATTTAGCAGACGCTCTTATCCAGAGCGACTTACAAATTGGTGCATTCACCTTATGATATCCAGTGGAACAACCATTTTACAATAGTGCATCTAAATCTTTTGGGGGGGGGGGGTTAGAAGGATTACTTTATCCTATCCCAGGTATTCCTTAAAGAGGTAGGGTTTCAGGTGTCTCCGGGAAGGTGGTGATTGACTCCGCTGTCCTGGCGTCATGAGGGAGCTTGTTCCACCATTGGGGTGCCAGAGCAGCGAACAGTTTTGACTGGGCTGAGCGGGAACTGTGCTTCCTCAGAGGTAGGGAGGCGAGCAGGCCAGAGGTGGATGAACACAGTGCCCTTGTTTGGGTGTAGGGCCTGATCAGAGCCTGAAGGTACGGAGGTGCCGTTCCCCTCACAGCTCCGTAGGCAAGCACCATGGACTTGTAGTGGATGCGAGCTTCAACTGGAAGCCAGTGGAGAGAGCGGAGGAGCGGGGTGACGTGAGAGAACTTGGGAAGGTTGAACACCAGACGGGCTGCGGCGTTCTGGATGAGTTGTAGGGGTTTAATGGCACAGGCAGGGAGCCCAGCCAACAGCAAGTTGCAGTAATCCAGACGGGAGATGACAAGTGCCTGGACTAGGACCTGCGCCGCTTCCTGTGTGAGGCAGGGTCGTACTCTGCGAATGTTGTAGAGCATGAACCTACAGGATCGGGTCACCGCCTTGATGTTAGTGGAGAACGACAGGGTGTTGTCCAGGGTCACGCCAAGGTTCTAAGCACTCTGGGAGGAGGACACAAGGGAGTTGTCAACCGTGATGGTGAGATCATGGAACGGGCAGTCCTTCCCCGGGAGGAAGAGCAGCTCCGTCTTGCCGAGGTTCAGCTTGAGGTGGTGATCCGTCATCCACACTGATATGTCTGCCAGACATGCAGAGATGCGATTCGCCACCTGGTTATCAGAAGGGGGAAAGGAGAAGATTAATTGTGTGTCGTCTGCATAGCAATGATAGGAGAGACCATGTGAGGATATGACAGAGCCAAGTGACTTGGTGTATAGTGAGAATAGGAGAGGGCCTAGAACAGAGCCCTGGGGGACACCAGTGGTGAGAGCACGTGGTGCGGAGACAGATTCTCGCCACGCCACCTGGTAGGAGCGACCTGTCAGGTAGGACGCAATCCAAGCGTGGGCCGCGCCGGAGATGCCCAGCTCGGAGAGGGTGGAGAGGAGGATCTGATGGTTCACAGTATCAAAGGCAGCAGATAGGTCTAGAAGGATGAGAGCAGAGGAGAGAGAGTTAGCTTTAGCAGTGCGGAGAGCCTCCGTGACACAGAGAAGAGCAGTCTCAGTTGAATGCCCAGTCTTGAAACCTGACTGATTAGGATCAAGAAGGTCATTCTGAGAGAGATAGCAGGAGAGCTGGCCAAGGACGGCACGTTCAAGAGTTTTGGAGCGAAAAGAAAGAAGGGATACTGGTCTGTAGTTGTTGACATCGGAGGGATCGAGTGTAGGTTTTTTCAGAAGGGGTGCAACTCTCGCTCTCTTGAAGACGGAAGGGACGTAGCCAGCGGTCAAGGATGAGTTGATGAGCGAGGTGAGGTAGGGGAGAAGGTCTCCGGAAATGGTCTGGAGAAGAGAGGATGGGATGGGGTCAAGTGGGCAGGTTGTTGGGCGGCCGGCCGTCACAAGACGCGAGATTTCATCTGGAGAGAGAGGGGAGAAAGAGGTCAAAGCACAGGGTAGGGCAGTGTGAGCAGGACCAGCGGTGTCGTTTGACTTAGCAAACGAGGATCAGATGTCATCAACCTTCTTTTCAAAATGGTTGACGAAGTCATCCGCAGAGAGGGAGGAGGGGGGAGGGGGAGGAGGATTCAGGAGGGAGGAGAAGGTAGCAAAGAGCTTCCTAGGGTTAGAGGCAGATGCTTGGAATTTAGAGTGGTAGAAAGTGGCTTTAGCAGCAGAGACAGAAGAGGAAAATGTAGAGAGGAGGGAGTGAAAGGATGCCAGGTCCGCAGGGAGGCGAGTTTTCCTCCATTTCGTCGAGCCACGGAGTCGTCGAGCCACGGAGCAGGAGGGGAGGACCGAGCCGGCCTGGAGGATAGGGGACAGAGAAAATCAAAGGATGCAGAAAGGGAGGAGAGGAGGGTTGAGGAGGCAGAAGATAGGTTGGAGAAGGTTTGAGCAGAGGGAAGAGATGATAGGATGGAAGAGGAGAGAGTAGCGGGAGAGAGAGAGCGAAGGTTGGGACGGCGCAATACCATCCGAGTAGGGGCAGAGTGAGAAGTGTTGGATGAGAGCGAGAGGGAAAAGGATACAAGGTAGTGGTCGGAGACTTGGAGGGGAGTTGCAATGAGATTAGTGGAAGAACAGCATCTAGTAAAGATGAGGTCAAGCGTATTGCCTGCCTTGTGAGTAGGGGGGGAAAGTGAGAGGGTGAGGTCAAAAGAGGAGAGGAGTGGAAAGAAGGAGGCAGAGAGGAATGAGTCAAAGGTAGACGTGGGGAGGTTAAAGTCACCCAGAACTGTGAGAGGTGAGCCATCCTCAGGAAAGGAACTTATCAAGGCGTCAAGCTCATTGATGAACTCTCCAAGGGAACCTGGAGGGCAATAAATGATAAGGATGTTAAGCTTGAAAGGGCTGGTAACTGTGACAGCATGGAATTCAAATGAGGAGATAGACAGATGGGTCAGGGGAGAAAGAGAGAATGTCCACTTGGGAAAGATGAGGATTCCAGTGCCACCACCCCGCTGGCTCGATGCTCTAGGGGTATGCGAGAACACGTGGGCAGACGAGGAGAGAGCAGTAGGAGTAGCAGTGTTATCTGTGGTAATCCATGTTTCCGTCAGCGCCAGGAAGTCTAGGGACTGGAGGGTAGCATAGGCTGAGATGAACTCAGCCTTGTTGGCCGCAGACCGGCAGTTCCAGAGGCTGCCGGAGACCTGGAACTCCACGTGGGTCGTGCGCGCTGGGACCACCAGGTTAGAGTGGCAGCGGCCACGCGGTGTGAAGCGTTTGTATGGCCTGTGCAGAGGGGAGAGAACAGGGATAGACAGACACATAGTTGACATAAACACACATGCCATGTTGAAAACAAACAGCTCAGCCATGATACAGCCCTTTATTTATTTGTTCTGCGTTTCTTTCTTCAATCTATTACCAAACGCATCTGGGCCCTGGTCAACAGTAGTGTACTATAGAGGGAAAACGCCTCTGGGCCCTGGTCAACAGTAGTGTACTATAGAGGGAATACGCATCTGGGCCCTGGTCAACAGTAGTGTACTATAGAGGGAATACGCCTCTGGGCCCTGGTCAACAGTAGTGTACTATAGAGGGAAAACGCCTCTGGGCCCTGGTCAACAGTAGCGTACTATAGAGGGAAAACGCATCTGGGCCCTTGTCAACAGTAGCGTGCTATAGAGGGAAAACGCCTCTGGGCCCTGGTCAACAGTAGTGTACTATAGAGGGAAAACGCATCTGGGCCCTTGTCAACAGTAGCGTGCTATAGAGGGAAAACGCCTCTGGGCCCTGGTCAACAGTAGCGTACTATAGAGGGAATACGCCTCTGGGCCCTGGTCAACAGTAGTGTACTATAGAGGGAATACGCCTCTGGGCCCTGGTCAACAGTAGTGTACTATAGAGGGAATAGGGCTCCGTTTGGAACATACACCTTTTAATGAGCAATGTTACTGTTCTCTCCACCTCTTCTGTAATACTGGTGTTTGGTCATTGATCTACCCTATAGCTGCTAGCTCTATGGTCTGATGTTGTTGTTGGCTCGTCTTCCCTCCATCCATTACTGTATCTACCCTATAGCTGCTAGCTACATGGTCTGATGTTGTTGTTGGCTCGTCTTCCCTCCATTCATTACTGTATCTACCCTATAGCTGCTAGTTACATGGTCTGATGTTGTTGTTGGCTCGTCTTCCCTCCATTCATTACTGTATCTACCCTATAGCTGCTAGCTCTATGGTCTGATGTTGTTGTTGGCTCGTCTTCCCTCCATTCATTACTGTATCTACCCTATAGCTGCTAGCTCTATGGTCTGATGTTGTTGTTGGCTCGTCTTCCCTCCATTCATTACTGTATCTACCCTATAGCTGCTAGTTACATGGTCTGATGTTGTTGTTGGCTCGTCTTCCCTCCATCCATTACTGTATCTGGCCATCAGTGCCAGGAGCATATTTCACTGTGTGTGTGCGTGCATGTGTGTGCATGTGTGCATACGTGTGTGCATGTGTGTGTGTGCGTCTGTGTGTTTGTGTGTGTAACAGTATGCGTGTGTGTTTATGTGTGTGTGAGAGAGAGAGAGAGAGAGAGAGAGAGAGAGAGAGAGAGAAAGAGAGAGGGAGTGTGTGTGTGTTTGTGCATTACTGTGTCTATGTGTGTGTGTGAGAGAGAGAGAGAAAGTGTGTGTTTGTGAGTGTGACAGTATGCATGTGTGTGTGTGTGTGTGAGAGAGAGAGAGAGAAAGAGAGGGAGATGGTCCCCAGTAATACATTGTGTTTGGTAATGGTCCCCAGTAATACATTGTGTTTGGTAATAGTCCCCAGTAATACATTGTGTTTGGTAATGGTCCCCTGTAATACATTGTGTTTGGTAATGGTCCCCTGTAATACATTGTGTTTGGTAATGGTCCCCAGTAATACATTGTGTTTGGTAATGGTCCCCAGTAATACATTGTGTTTGGTAATAGTCCCCTGTAATACATTGTGTTTGGTAATGGTCCCCAGTAATACATTATGTTTGGTAATGGTCCCCAGTAATATATTATGTTTGGTAATGGTCCCCAGTAATACATTGTGTTTGGTAATGGTCCCCGGTAATAAATTGTGTTTGGTAATGGTCCCCAGTAATACATTATGTTTGGTAATGGTCCCCAGTAATACATTATGTTTGGTAATGGTCCCCAGTAATACATTATGTTTGGTAATGGTCCCCAGTAATACATTATGTTTGGTAATGGTCCCCAGTAATACATTGTGTTTGGTAATGGTCCCCAGTAATACATTGTGTTTGGTAATGGTCATCAATAATACATTGTCTTTGGTAATGGTCCCCGGTAATACATTGTGTTTGGTAATGGTCCCCAGTAATACATTGTGTTTGGTAATGGTCCCCAGTAATACATTGTGTTTGGTAATGGTCCCCAGTAATACATTATGTTTGGTAATGGTCCCCAGTAATACATTGTGTTTGGTAATGGTCATCAATAATACATTGTCTTTGGTAATGGTCCCCGGTAATACATTGTGTTTGGTAATGGTCCCCAGTAATACATTGTGTTTGGTAATGGTCCCCAGTAATACATTGTGTTTGGTAATGGTCATGCCCTGAGTTTGTGTAGTGAGTGCTTCTGGCCTGAGTTTGTGTAGTGAGTGCTTCTGGCCTGAGTTCGTGTAGTGAGTGCTACTGGCCTGAGTTTGTGTAGTGAGTGCTACTGGCCTGAGTTTGTGTAGTGAGTGCTTCTGGCCTGAGTTTGTGTAGTGAGTGCTACTGGCCTGAGTTTGTGTAGTGAGTGCTTCTGGAGTGAAATTGGAGCAGGCGAGAACGCCGATGCTTCAGCCTTCGGGAATCTCTCTCCACGCTCCAGTCAAGTTGGGCACGCTCCGCTCACGTACTCTGCTTCCCATCACACATGGAGCTGAAGCCAGTGAGTTGACCATTTTAGGGGACCTATTGCATCCTCAACAGCTGAACTGCACTCATAAACTAACCATATTTCTGATCATATTTCTGTCCCCTTATGAGAAGACTTCAAAACTCTCCACATTACATATGACTTTATAATAGCCCAGTCAGCTAATCTTACAATTCTCCTTTGAACAAAAAGTTCCCCCCTCTATCAAAACAGTTATTCAGAGGGCATGTCTCTGGTCAAAAGATGTGCACAATGTAGGGAATGGGGGGGGGGGGCATTTGGGAAGTAAACAATGTCTTCCTGATCATTAGCCTATAGAGGTCTATGCGTACATGAGTGATGTCACCATTCCCAGGAGGGCCCTTGGCCTGTCTAATGTAAAGCTAACCCATCAGAGCCTGGCGTAATAGATAGAGCACCATGTAAAGCTAACCCATCAGAGCCTGGGGTAATAGATAGAGCACCATGTAAAGCTAACCCATCAGAGCCTGGGGTAATAGATAGAGCATCATGTAAAGCTAACCCATCAGAGCCTGGGGTAATAGATAGAGCATCATGTAAAGTTAACCCGTCAGAGCCTGGGGTAATAGATAGAGCACCATGTAAAGCTAACCCATCAGAGCCTGGGGTAATAGATAGAGCACCATGTAAAGCTAACCCGTCAGAGCCTGGGGTAATAGATAGAGCACCATGTAAAGCTAACCCGTCAGAGCCTGGGGTAATAGATAGAGCACCATGTAAAGCTAACCCATCAGAGCCTGGGGTAATAGATAGAGCATCATGTAAAGCTAACCCATCAGAGCCTGGGGTAATAGATAGAGCACCATGTAAAGCTAACCCGTCAGAGCCTGGGGTAATAGATAGAGCACCATGTAAAGCTAACCCGTCAGAGCCTGGGGTAATAGATAGAGCACCATGTAAAGCTAACCCATCAGAGCCTGGGGTAATAGATAGAGCATCATGTAAAGCTAACCCATCAGAGCCTGGGGTAATAGATAGAGGGCCATGTAAAGCTAACCCATCAGAGCCTGGGGTAATAGATAGAGCACCATGTAAAGCTAACCCGTCAGAGCCTGGGGTAATAGATAGAGCACCATGTAAAGCTAACCCGTCAGAGCCTGGGGTAATAGATAGAGCACCATGTAAAGCTAACCCGTCAGAGCCTGGGGTAATAGATAGAGCACCATGTAAAGCTAACCCGTCAGAGCCTGGGGTAATAGATAGAGCACCATGTAAAGCTAACCCGTCAGAGCCTGGGGTAATAGATAGAGCATCATGTAAAGCTAACCCATCAGAGCCTGGGGTAATAGATAGAGCACCATGTAAAGCTAACCCATCAGAGCCTGGGGTAATAGATAGAGCACCATGTAAAGCTAACCCATCAGAGCCTGGGGTAATAGATAGAGGGCCATGTAAAGCTAACCCATCAGAGCCTGGGGTAATAGATAGAGCATCATGTAAAGCTAACCCATCAGAGCCTGGGCTAATAGATAGAGCACCATGTAAAGCTAACCCGTCAGAGCCTGGGGTAATAGATAGAGCACCATGTAAAGCTAACCCGTCAGAGCATGGGGTAATAGATAGAGCACCATGTAAAGCTAACCCGTCAGAGCCTGGGGTAATAGATAGAGCATCATGTAAAGCTAACCCGTCAGAGCCTGGGGTAATAGATAGAGCACCATGTAAAGCTAACCTAGCAGAGCCTGGGGTAATAGATAGAGCACCATGTAAAGCTAACCCATCAGAGCCTGGGGTAATAGATAGAGCACCATGTAAAGCTAACCAGTCAGAGCCTGGGGTAATAGATAGAGCACCATGTAAAGCTAACCCATCAGAGCCTGGGGTAATAGATAGAGCACCATGTAAAGCTAACCCATCAGAGCCTGGGGTAATAGATAGAGCACCATGTAAAGCTAACCCATCAGAGCCTGGGGTAATAGATAGAGCACCATGTAAAGCTAACCCATCAGAGCCTGGGGTAATAGATAGAGCACCATGTAAAGCTAACCCATCAGAGCCTGGGGTAATAGATAGAGCACCATGTAAAGCTAACCCATCAGAGCCTGGGGTAATAGATAGAGCACCATGTAAAGCTAACCCGTCAGAGCCTGGGGTAATAGATAGAGCACCATGTAAAGCTAACCCATCAGAGCCTGGGGTAATAGATAGAGCACCATGTAAAGCTAACCCATCAGAGCCTGGGGTAATAGATAGAGGGCCATGTAAAGCTAACCCATCAGAGCCTGGGGTAATAGATAGAGCACCATGTAAAGCTAACCCATCAGAGCCTGGGGTAATAGATAGAGCACCATGTAAAGCTAACCCATCAGAGCCTGGGGTAATAGATAGAGCACCATGTAAAGCTAACCCATCAGAGCCTGGGGTAATAGATAGAGGGCCATGTAAAGCTAACCCATCAGAGCCTGGGGTAATAGATAGAGCACCATGTAAAGCTAACCCGTCAGAGCCTGGGGTAATAGATAGAGCACCATGTAAAGGCTTCTGACATGGCAGCCAGCACTGCCACACCCCAGTCAGACTCTGTAGTATCATAGGGTTAATGGTATTGCAGTGTAGACATACAGTGAAGAGATACACCCTTGTCTCTCTCTCGTGTTCGCACTCGCTAGCTCACTTTATTGCTTTCTTTCTCTCTTATTCTCTTTCTCTCCCCCTAGCCCTTGTTTATACCTGGTTCTAACATGCGTCCGTTGTCCTGATCTTGTCCACATTCTGATTGTGTCCACATTTTTGGACAGGCGTAGATGATTAAAAAAGGCATTGTGATCTGATGCATTGAGACATGTCTGTTTGTTATTCAGACAAAAGATGTAAGCGCCTTTGAACAGGGTATGGTAGTAGGTGCCAGGCGCACTGGTTTGAGTCAAGAACTGCAACGCTGCTGTTTTTCACGCTCAACAGTTTCCTGTGTAAATGGTCCTCCACCCAAAGGACAACCAGCCAACTGGACACAACTGTGGGAAGCATTGGAGTCAACATGGGCCAACATCCCTGTGGAACGCATTCGATATATTGTAGAGTCCATGTCCTGACGGATTGAGGCTGTTCTGAAGCCAAAAGGGGGTGCAATTCAATATTAAGAAGCTGTTCCTAATGTTTTGTACACTCAGTGGATAGTGATGATCATCAGCTGGAGTGATGGGGGAGAGGAGACTGGTATTAACTGATGGTATAGTATATAGTGATGGGGAGAGGAGACTGGTATTAACTGATGGTATAGTATATAGTGATGGGGGAGAGGAGACTGGTATTAACTGATGGTATAGTATATAGTGATGGGGAGAGGAGACTGGTATTAACTGATGGTATAGTATATAGTGATGGGGAGAGGAGACTGGTATTAACTGATGGTATAGTATATAGTGATGGGGGAGAGGAGACTGGTATTAACTGATGGTATAGTATATAGTGATGGGGGAGAGGAGACTGGTATTAAATGATGGTATAGTATATAGTGATGGGGGAGAGGAGACTGGTATTAACTGATGGTATAGTATATAGTGATGGGGAGAGGAGACTGGTATTAACTGATGGTATAGTATATAGTGATGGGGGAGAGGAGACTGGTATTAAATGATGGTATAGTATATAGTGATGGGGAGAGCATGACAATGCCCCCGTGCACAAAACGAGGTCCATACAGAAATTATTTGTCAAGATCGGTGTGGAAGAACTTGACTGGCCTGCACAGAGCCCTGACCTCTACCCCATCGAACACCTCAGGATGAATTGGAACGCCGACTGCGAACCCGACCTCTGTAATGCTCGTGTGGCTGAATGGAAGCAAGTCCCCACACCAATGTTCCAACATCTAGTGTTGGAACATATATGATGGGTATATGCTAGATATGTGATGGCTATGTTTTTATTTTTTTTATTTTTTTTAAATTAATTGAACCTTCATTTAACTAGGTAAGTCAATTAAGAACAAATTGTTATTTACAATGACGGCCTAGGAACAGTGGGTTAACTGCCTTATTCAGGGGCAGAACGACAGATTTCTACATTGTCTGCTCGAGAATTCGATCTAGCAACCTTTCGGTTACTGGCCCAGCGCTCTAACCACTAGGCTACCTGCCACCTCATATACCCATCATTAACAATATTCATGCCCATGATTTTGGAATGAGATGATCGATGAGCAGGTATCCACATACATGTGGTCATGTAGTATATGATCATATAAATATCATAAATACATCACATAGCCAACACATAACTAATATATACCCATCATATAGCCAGCATATACCCATCATGTAGTCATCATATAACTAGCATATAGCCATCAGATAGCCAGCACATAACTAGCATGTACCTATCATATTCCCATCATTCAAGCCAGCACATAGCCATCATATAGCCAGCATAAACCCATCATATGGCCATCATATAGCCATCATATGGCCATAATTTACCAATCATAAAGCATCATATAACCATCATTTACCCATCATATGGCCATCATATAACCATCATTTATCCATCATATAGCCATCATATGGCCATCACATAGTCATCATAAACCCATCATATGGCCATCACATAGTCATCATATAACCATCATATAACCATCATATAGCCATCAAAAAGGTTCTGTGTAGAACCAGAAATCACTCTAATTTCAGCAGTGTATTCGTTTAGAGAGGCTTCTATTAAAGTACACATTTGACTTTTAGCGTAGTGTAATATAATACAATGATATAGATGTATACAATGTTCTCATCCTATCAGAAGGATAATATATTTACTATCCTATCAAGGACATGTACTGTGGGAAAGAAGACGAAGCAGAGTTTTCTATTTGGCAATAAAAGTTTCACTAGTTAATGAAACTGTTGGTTATCTGGGTTGTGAAAGAGTTTTGATTATGGAAACCATATTGATTAACTCACACCATTATCTACAAAGCCCACAAATCCCACAACGGCCATGTTGCCAAATTAAACAGAATAAACTGAAGCCAAAATAAGTCCCTTAGTCATTTACATGAGAAGGTTTTGAAATCTCTTTTGGGCTGCATCTCTAACGACACACTGTCCCCTACATAGTGCACTACTTTTGTCAACAGTAGTGCACTATACAAGGAATAGGGTGCCATTTGCGAGGTAGCCTCCTTGTTTTAAAGTGTGCAGCAGAATGTGTAGGCGTTAGTGGCTCAGGAAGCCAAATTTCAAGCTACACCCAAAACCTTGGCCAGCCTAACATTTAAATACTCATTCATTTCATTATACTATAAGTCCATTGCTTCATCAGAGACATTTATCTTGACTTTCTTGCTTTTTGTATTTACTGGGACCGTTTTCAAATGTCTGATTAAGGCGATGACAGTCGTACGCAACATTAGACCACCAACAACACTAACACTCTGGCCAGACACACACAACATTAGACCACCAACAACACTAACCCTCTGGCCAAACACACACAACATTAGACCACCAACAACACTAACACTCTGGCCAGACACACACAACATTAGACCACCAATAACACTAACACTCTGGCCAAACACACAACATTATACCACCAACAACACAACACTCTGGCCAAACACACACAACATTAGACCACCAATAACACAACACTCTGGCCAGACACACACAACATTAGACCACCAACAACACAACACTCTGGCCAAACACACACAACATTAGACCACCAACAACCCAACACTCTGGCCAAACACACACAACATTAGACCACCAACAACACTAACACTCTGGCCAAACACACACAACATTAGACCACCAATAACACTAACACTCTGACCAGACACACACAACATTAGACCACCAATAACACAACACTCTGGCCAGACACACACAACATTATACCACCAACAACACTAACACTCTGGCCAAACACACACAACATTATACCACCAATAACACTAACACTCTGGCCAGACACACAACATTATACCACCAACAACACTAACACTCTGGCCAGACACACACAACATTATACCACCAACAACACTAACACTCTGGCCAGACACACACAACATTATACCACCAACAACACTAACACTCTGGCCAGACACACACAACATTAGACCACCAATAACACTAACACTCTGGCCAGACACACACAACATTATACCACCAACAACACAACACTCTGGCCAGACACACACAACATTAGACCACCAATAACACTAACACTCTGGCCAGACACACACAACATTATACCACCAACAACACAACACTCTGGCCAGACACACACAACATTAGACCACCAACAACACTAACACTCTGGCCAGACACACACAACATTAGACCACCAACAACACTAACACTCTGGCCAGACACACACAACATTATACCACCAACAACACTAACACTCTGGCCAGACATACACATTGGTGTAGGTTTGGGACAGGGTTCGTGTAGGTTTGGGACAGGGTTTTGGTATAGGTTTTGGACAGGGCTTGTGTAGGTTAGGGACGGGAGTTTGTGTAGGTTTAGGACATGGTATGGTGTAGGCTTGGGATATAGCATATTGTAGATTTGGGACAGGGTGATTGGTGTAGGTTTGGGACAGGGTTGATTGGTGTAGGTTTGGGGCAGGGTTGGTGTAGGTTTGGGACAGGGTTTTAGTTTAGGTTTGGGACAGGGTGAGTGTAGGTTTGGGACACGGTTTTGGTATAGGTTTGGGACAGGGTTTGTGTAGGTTAGGGACATTGTATGGTGTAGGCTTGGGATATGGAATGGTGTAGGTTTTGGGACAGGGTTGATTGGTGTAGGTTTGGGACAGTGTTGGTGTAGGTTTGGGACAGGGTGGGTGTAGGTTTGGGACAGGGCTGATTGGTGTAGACTTGGGACAGGGTTGATTGGTGTTTGATTTGGGACAGGTAGTGGTTGGTGTAGGTTTGGGACAAGAGGGGGTTGGTGTAGGTTTGAGACGGTGAGTGGTTGGTGTAGGTTTTTTGACAGGGTTGATTGTTGTAGGTTTGGGACAGGGTTGATTGGTGTAGGTTTTGGGACATGGTTGATTGGTGTAGGTTTCGGACAGGGCTTATTGGTGTAGAATTGGGACAGGGTTGATTGGTGTAGATTTGGGACAGGGTTGGTATATGTTTGGGACGGGGAGTGGTTGGTGTAGGTTTGGGACATGGTATGGTGGAGGCTTGGGTTATGGAATGGTGTAGATTTGGGACAGGGTGGATTGGTGTAGGTTTGGGACAGGGTTAATTGGTGTAGGTTTGGGACAGGGTTAATTGGTGTAGGTTTGGGACAGGGTTGATTGGTGTAGATTTGGGACAGGGTTGGTATAGGTTTGGGACGGGGAGTGGTTGGTGTAGGTTTGGGACATGGTAAGGTGGAGGCTTGGGTTATGGCATGGTGTAGATTTGGGACAGGGTGGATTGGTGTAGGTTTGGGACAGGGTTGATTGGTGTGGGTTTGGGACAGGGTTGGTGTAGGTTTGGGACAGGGTTAGTGTAGGTTTGGGACAGCGCTGATAGGTGTAGGTTTAGGACAGGGTTGATTGGTGTAGATTTGGGACAGGGATTGGTTGGTGTAGGTTTGGGACAGGAACGGTTGGTGTAGGTTTGGGACAGGATGTGGTTGGTGTAGGTTTGGGACAGGAAGTGGTTGGTGTAGGTTTGGGACAGTGGTTGGTGCAGGTTTGGGACAGTGGTTGGTGTAGGTGGTGGCATTATGGAACATTACCTTGAAGGATGACTGTGGAACAACAACTTCTACCGATGATTTCAGAGAGACACAGAGTCCATCAAAGGACTGAAGAAAGATACTACAGAACCTTCTAAAGAACCGTCTAAAAAAAAATCTTCACACCATACAAAGCATACAGGGAGCTAGATGACTGAAATTAGGAGTGTGGAAGAAGGATGGTCAGGATGATAAGGATGGTCAGACCAAACCCAGAACAGATCCGGAAGGTGAATCACTGAGATTCATGTTACAATCAGACCCTGCTGGTTTGACTCAGCAGGTTGTGTCATGGGGAACGCCAGCAGCGTTACCTCTGTGTGCGTGTGTGTGTGTGTGTGTGTGTGTGAGTGAGCATAGCTCTGTTCAGCAGCCTGCCATTCAGTTTCCTCTGGTTCTGTTCAGCAGCCACACACACACACACACACACACACACACACACACACACACAGATAACTTACACATCTCCATTCATCTTCATGACATTGATTAATGTCTAATCCTTCTTTTTCTCTTACAGTGTCCTAACGTTATCTTAGTATTTGGGCCACAGCCCTGTAGAACTTTCTCTCCAAGACTTTTAGTAGCCTACACAACATTATGTAATAATATGTAACATTGGCTTTTTTTAGTTTCCTTAAGTCTTAATGGACCTGTTGCAATGTTCTAGAATTGTTACCGTAGGTTTCAAGTTTTAAAGTCATGAGCACAAGTACAGTGAAAGGCCTTTCTTGCAAACTCTAAACCCAACAATGCAGTAATCAATATCAATGTAGTACTACACATAACATAAGGTAGAACAAGAACACAGGAGATATAAAAAGGAGAGGGACTTAGGAGGTTGAACTAAGGCCTGAGTGTGTTCTGTGGTGATGCTGTTCTTATAACAGGGAAATGAAATGGCTTCTCTTCCTGAGGGGTCAAAAGTCACTGTTATCCACTCTGTAGTAGAGGCATCAGTTTCCCAAAGGAGAGACACAAACATGCACACACACACACACACACACACACACACACACACACACACACACACACACACACACACACACACACACACACACACACACACACACACACACACAGGCGGACGTGCGGGCAGACACTCACACACCAGCTGGGCATCAGCATGTCGACCAGGGAGAGTTGCTCAACATCTGTACTCTGTTTTACCACATTGTTACTCACTAACAATTTGCCCAAACAATTACTGTGTTACTGCCTATAATTTCATAGGGCCCACTCTCCATATGGATGTTCTGCCCAGTTTTGCAGCGTCAGAACTCAGGGGTTGGTAGTTGGGTTAGGGGGCATCTTTACGGGACAATAAATCAGAGAAGGCCTGTAGATTTATACATGTCAATGGAGTTTGTTATAGTCAATGGAGTTTGTTATAGTCAATGGAGTTTGTTATAGTCAGTGGAGTTTGTTATAGTCAATGGAGTTTGTTATAGTCAGTGGAGTTTGTTATAGTCAATGGAGTTTGTTATAGTCAGTGGAGTTTGTTATAGTCAATGGAGTTTGTTATAGTCAATGGAGTTTGTTATAGTCAGTGGAGTTTGTTATAGTCAGTGGAGTTTGTTATAGTCAATGGATTTTGTTATAGTCAGTGGAGTTTGTTATAGTCAATGGAGTTTGTTATATTCAATGGAGTTTGTTATAGTCAATGGAGTTTGCTATAGTCAGTGGAGTTTGTTATAGTCAATGGAGTTTGTTATAGTCAATGGAGTTTGTTATAGTCAATGGAGTTTGTTATAGTCAATGGAGTTTATTGCTGCATTTATGTGCTACTTGGAGTTATGACGTGTTCAGGCACATTGTTTGTGGCAGTGTTCTTTGTCTAGAGTTCAGATTTTCCGATCATTCTGATAGAGGACCAACTGGCAAGTGTCTTCACTGACATTGTCAACCTCTCCCAGAAAGCTATAGTCCCTGTGCCCAAGAAAGCGAAAGTAACCTGCCTAAATGATTTCCGCCCCGTAGCACTCACGTCGGTATCCACAAAGTACTTTGAAAGGCTGGTCATGGCTCACATTTATACCATCATGCCGGAAACCCTGGACCCACTCCAATTCGCATACCACCCCACAGATCCACAGATGACACAATCTCAATCACACACCACACTGCCCTTTCCAACCTGGACAAAAGGAACACTTATGTGAGAATGCTATTCATTGACTACAGCTCAGCATTCAACACCATAGTGCCCTCAAAGCTCATCACTAAGCTAAGGACCCTGGGACTAAACACCTACCTCTGCAACTGGATCCTGGACTTCCTGATGGGCCGCCTCCAGGTGGTAAGGGTAGGTAACAACACATCTGCCACGCTGATCCTCAACACCGGGGCCACTCAGAGGTGCATGCTTAGTCCCCTCCTGCACTCCCTGTTCACCCACGACTGTGTGGCCAAGCACGACTCCAACACCATCATTAAGTTTGCTGACGACACAACAATGGTAGGTAGGCCTGATCACCGACAACGATGAGACAGCCTATTTGGAGGAGGTCAGAGACCTGGCAGTTTGGTGCCAGGACAACAACCACTCCCTCAATGTGAGCAAGACTAAGGAGCTGATCATGGACTACAGGAAAAGGTGGACCGAACAGGCCCCCATTAACATTGACAGACTGAAGTGGAGCGGGTCAAGAGTTTCAAGTTCCTTGGTGTCCACATTACCAACGAACGATCATAGTCCAAACACACCAAGACAGTTGTGAAGAGGGCACGACAACGCTTTTCCCCCTCAGGAGACTGAAAAGATTTGGCATGGGTCCCCAGATCCTGAAAAAGTTCTACAGCTGCACCATCGAGAGCATCCTGACCGGTTGCATCATCGCCTGGTATGGCAATTGCTCGGCATCTGACCGTAAGGTGCTACAGAGGGTAGTGCGTACGGCCCAGTACATCACTGGGGCCAAGCTTCCTGACATCCAGGACCTATATACTAGGCCGAGTCAGAGGAAGGCCCTACTCGTCCATATATTTGTATGTATATATTCTTATTCCATTCCTTTACTTAGATTTGTGTGTATTAGGTAGTTGTTGTGGAATTGTTAGATTACATGTTAAATATTGCTGCACTGTCTGAACTAGAAGAACAAGCATTTCGCTACACTCGCAATAACATCTGCTAGCCATGTGTATGTGACCAATAAAATTTGATTTGATTTGAAAAGTGTCAAAGACTCCAGTCACCCCAAGTCATAGACTGTTCTCTCTGCTACTGCACAGCAAGCAGTACTGGAGCACCAAGTCTAGGACCAAAAGGCTCCTTAACAGCTTCTACTCCCAAGCCATAAGACAATTAATCAAATGGCCACCCAGACTATTTACATTGACCTCCCCACCTTTGTTTTTACACTGCTGCTACACGCTGTTTATTATCTTTATATATTCACTTTACAAATGACCTGGACTAACCTGTACCCCGCACATTGACTCTGCACCGGTACCCCCTGTATATAGTGTGAATTTATAGAGTGTGACATTGACAGAGGATTTGTGAAGCATTTATGTAGTGATTCTGAAACATTTATGTATGCTATATAAAGTCTTTATAAGTTGTATGTAATATTTTATAATAACTCCTGTCCTTTTTCAGACTCTCCACAATTTTCCCATGTCTCAAATTAAAATATGGATGCATTTTTCATATGTTAACTGTCTCTGTCTTTCTGTGAAATACAGTTCCCACAAGTCCACACAGACCAGATCTAACCCAAATCTATCCTCGTTGACAACTTCCTCACCGCCAGCGACTCCTGAGTGACAATGTCCACGTCTTGATTGTTTCTCCTCACTCCTTACTGAATCAGACCCTGTACGAGTCCCGAATGGCACCCTGCACCCTATATAATGCATTACTGGTCAACAGTAGCGCACCAGCTAGGGAATAGGGTGCCATTTGCGACACAGCCAGGTTCTGATTCAATAGACGTGGACATTGTCACTCAGGAGTCGCTGGCGGTGAGGAAGTTGTCAACGAGGATAGATTTGGGTTAGATCTGGTCTGTGTGGACTTGTGGGATCTGTATTTCACAGAAAGACAGAGACAGTTAACATGTGAAAAATGCATCCATATTTTTATGCAAAACATGGGAAAATTGTGGAGAGTCTGTAAAAAGGACAGGGGTTATTATAAAATATTAAATACAACTTATAAAGGCTTTATATAGCATACATAAATACTTCATAATCACCACATAAATGCTTCACAAATCCTCTGCCAATGTCACACTCTATAAATTGTGTATAAACGGTAACATAACCATTCCCAATGTAGGATGAATTGCTAAATGTGACATAACGCACTGTTTTTCTTTACACCATTTATAGAGTAGACATGCGCTTATAGATGATTTGTGAAGCATTTATGTAGTGCTTATGAATCCTTTATGTATGCTATATAAAGCATTTATAAATTGTGTCAATGAAATGAAATTCAATTTATGTTTCTTTACAGAATGCATTAATATATCCTTGGAATATTTGTGATGTAACCTTAGGTCATAACTGTATGAAAATCATGATGGAATGTTGTGTAATCTTCTGAGAATATTGTAAGTAACTGAGTGGATTTTCATAATTAAAGTCTGTAGCGCTCAAATGGGATTTGATGTTCTTCTGATGCTAAACTCTTGGAAGAACTCAAAGTCTTGAAAAGAGAGAACATGCAACCTTTTCCCAACTGGCTAACAGGCCTTCAAGCTTTCCACCCTTAAAATAATACAATGTCTAAAGCCTGCAATAGATACCCAAATCATATTCTGGCTGATTTTAACACACTCACACACACACACACACACACTATGTATCCTTGCCAATAAATCACAGAAATCAGTAGCCTAAATGCTACTAAATCTTCCCTTTGACACAGGTCAGGAGTCTGTTAGTACACCAGAGAGACTACTTTCTCTGTATGGTGGATTTAGAGAGACTACCCTCTCTGACTGATGGATTTAGAGAGACTACCTTCTCTGTATGGTGGATTTAGAGAGACTACCCTCCCTGACTGGTGGATTTAGAGAGACTACCCTCTCTGACTGATGGATTTAGAGAGACTACCCTCTCTGACTGATGGATTTAGAGAGACTACCCTCTCTGTATGGTGGATTTAGAGAGACTACCCTCTCTGAATGGTGGATTTAGAGAGACGTCACTCTCTGACTGGTGGATTTAGAGAGACGACCCTCTCTGACTGGTGGATTTAGAGAGACGACCCTCACTGACTGGTGGATTTAGAGAGACTACTCTCTCTGACTGGTGGATTTAGAGAGACGACCCTCTCTGACTGGTGGATTTAGAGAGATGACCCTCTCTGACTGATGGATTTAGAGAGACTACCCTCTCTGACTGATGGATTTAGAGAGACTACCCTCTCTGACTGATGGATTTAGAGAGACTACCCTCTCTGTATGGTGGATTTAGAGAGACTACCCTCTCTGAATGGTGGATTTAGAGAGACGTCACTCTCTGACTGGTGGATTTAGAGAGACGACCCTCTCTGACTGGTGGATTTAGAGAGACGACCCTCACTGACTGGTGGATTTAGAGAGACTACTCTCTCTGACTGGTGGATTTAGAGAGACGACCCTCTCTGACTGGTGGATTTAGAGAGATGACCCTCTCTGACTGATGGATTTAGAGAGACGACCCTCTCTGACTGGTGGATTTAGAGAGACGACCCTCTCTGACTGGTGGATTTAGAGAGACTACCCTCTCTGACTGGTGGATTTAGAGAGACGACCCTCTCTGACTGGTGGATTTAGAGAGACTACCCTCTCTGACTGGTGGATTTAGAGAGACTACCCTCTCCGACTGGTGGATTTAGAGAGACTACCCTCTCTGACTGATGGATTTAGTGAGACTACCCTCTCTGACTGGTGGATTTAGTGAGACTACCCTCTCTGACTGATGGATTTAGTGAGACTACCCTCTCTGACTGGTGGATTTAGAGAGACTACCCTCTCTGACTGGTGGATTTAGAGGGCCTGAGGGGGTATAAGGGTTGAACATCAACCACTAGCTAATGCATCTTATTGTCAGCCGGCTGGCCAGGCCCGTTGATACTTGTAAGCTCTGTTACAGCAGGGTACACACACACACACACACACAGAGAGGCACACAAACACACACACACACACACATGCAGGGAGGCATGCAGGGAGTTCGTTGAGCCACTTAAGGGAGAAGAAACCTAAAACCCTGGAATCTACTCAGCTTAATTACCTACAACTGAGGAGTTCATGCACTCATTTCTCCCAAAGAATAATGACAATAAAAATAATTATAGTTAAGGACCTTTTTCCTTTTCACCATCCAATATAGTACTCCCCCCCAGAACCAAATCTAGCATCCACTAGCTAGCTAGCAATGAGACTAGGCTAAAGGTAGCAGGAGCTGAGCTGAGCACTGTATTCCATTTCTAGTGAACTTCTTTTGACCAGGGCCCATAGGTAGAAAGTAGTGTACTATATAGACAATAGGGTGCCATTTGGGACGTACTCCATGAAAAAGGTGTTCAAAAGTCGTTTTTCCTCTAATCTCTAGCACCGTTACCCAAATAGAAACCTCTTCTGAAGGACAAGGATGTCCCAGGGAACGAGGGGAAGGCTTTGATTTATTTATTGAGTTCTACTCTCTATTGCCAACAGATGTTCAGTATTGTAGTCGTGTAGTGCCTGCGATGTTGCACTAACCCCTCCCTGCCATTAATTGGTTCAGAATGGTCTGGACCCACTCAGTGAGTCCCACAGAGACATTTCAAGAAAATCATGTTTCTAAAGTATAAGGAAGGGGATGGCACTTAGCGAACATAAATCTGAACTGGTGAATGTTGGTTGTGATGAAGCACAAACTGATCGGTATGATTTATGATTCAGGGGACATAAAGGATGTCTGAGCATTCCATAGATTTTACTGATCAACTAGGGTATTTCTTTTTACCCCCTTTTTCTCCCCAATTTTATGACACCCAATTGCGATCTAATTATGATCTTGTCTCATCCCTGCAACTCCCCAATGGCCTCGGGAGAGGCGAAGGTCGAGTCATGCGTCCTCTGAAACATGACCCGCCAAACCACGCTTCTTGACACCCGTCCGCTTAATCCGGAAGCCAGCCGCACCAACGTGTCGGAGGAAACACCGTACAACTGGCGGCACGAGTCAGCGTGCATGCGCCCGGCCCGCCACAAGGAGTCGCTAGAGCACGATGGGACAAGGACATCCTGGCCGGCCAAATCCTCCCCTAACCTGGAGGACTCTGGGCCAATTGTGCGCCGCCTCATGGGTCTCCCGGTCGCAGCCGACTGCAACACAGCCCGGGATCGAACCCGGGTCTGTAGTGACGCCTCAGGCACTGCGATATACTGTAGTGCCTTAGATTGCTGTGCAACTCGGCAGGCATATTGAGGTTTAATTAAAAAAGCAACACATGGTCTCTCATTTCTTCAGCAAGAGTAGGTTATGATTCAATTGCTCAGTCGGTGCAGCAGACGGCAGGGGTGTGGTGCTGCTGGAGCACACCGGAGCACAACGGAGCACCACTTCTCACAATGGTGCTGGTTTAGTAAAGTTAGAGCAAAGCTGAACCAATGTCTTGGAAGATCACAATGATAGTATAACCTTAATGTTAGACAAAAAAAACACTTAATTTCTTATGAGATTTTATAATGGTTAGCTGAATAATCTCAACAAATTATAATGTGGCCAAAACTCAACAGCGCCTGCGCACTAGGCAGAATGTGCTTTGATTGAAACAAAATACAGGACAGATACAGTGCAGTCGAAAAGTATTCAGACCCCTTAACTTTTTTTACATTTTGTTACGTTTCTGCCATATTATAAAATTGATGATTAAAACATGAATTTAATCCATCTACACACAATACCCCATAATGACAAAGCGAAAACAGGTTTTTCTAAATTTTTGCAAATGTAAAAATAAAAAACAGAAATGCCTTACTTACATAACTATTCAGGCCCTTTGCTATAAGACTCGAAATTGAGTTCAGTTGCATCCTGTTTCCATTGATCATCTTCGAGATGTTTCTACAACTTGAATAGAGTCCACCTGTGGCAAATTCAATTAATTGGACATGATTTGGAAAGGCACACGCCGGTCTATATAAGGCCCCACAATTGACAGTGCATGTCAGCATAAAAACCAAGCAATGAGGTCGAAGGAATTGTCCGTAGAGCTCCAAGACAGGATTGTATCGAGGCACAGATCTGGGGAAGGGTACCAAAACATTTCTGCAGCATTGAAGGTCCCCAAGAACACAGTGGCCTCTTCCTTCTTAAATGGAATAAGTTTGGAACAACCAAGACTCTTCCTTGAGCTGGCCCCCGGGCCAAACTGAGCAATCGGGGGGGAAGGGCCTTGGTCAGGGAAGTGACCAAGAACCCGATGGTCACTCTGACAGAGTGGGTGGGTGTTAAGGTGCGCGGTTTGGCGGGTCATGTTTCGGAGGAGGCATGACTTGACCTTAGCCTCTCCTGAGCAGCGATGAGATAAGATTGTAATTTAAATTGGGAGACAATTACAAAACAAAGGCACCTAAAGGACTCTCAGACCATGAGAGACAAGATTCTCTGGTCTGATAAAACCAAGATTGAACTCTTGGCCTGAATGCCAAACGTCATGTCTGGAGGAAACCTGGCACCATCCCTACGGTGAAGCATGGGTGACTGGGAGACATGTCAGGATCGAGGGAAAGATGAACGGAGCAAAATAAAGAGAGATCCTTGATGAAAACAACGACCCTAAGCACACAGCCAAGACAACGTTGGAGTGGCTTCGGGACAAGTCTCTGAATGTCCTTGAGCGGCTCAGCCAGAGCCCGGACCCCGATCGAACATCTCTGGAGAGACTGAAAATAGCTATGCAGCGACACTCCCCATCCAACCTGACAGAGCTTGAGAGGATCTGCAGAGAAGAATGGGAGCGTCATACCCAAGAACACTCGAGGCTGTAATTTCTGCCAAAGGTGCCTCAACAAAGTACTGAGTAAAGGGTCTAAATACTTATGTAAATGTGATGTTTGAGTTTTTATATTTGTATTAAATTTGCTAAAATTTGGAAAAATGTGTTTTTGCTTTGTCATGCTTTGTCATCCAGCTCATTTAATCTCTACCATTGTGTCGCTGAGTCTTCATAATGCTACAGCAAATGTACATTATCCTAGGGGTGTTGGAAGACACAATGTAAGTAACCTACTTGATGTCCCTCTTACTGCCCTGAATGCCTCTGCTGATCCTACAGCTATTGTATGCAGTAGTCATAGGCCTTTGAACCAGAGTAATAGTGTTAGTGCTGAGTTGGTTGTGCCCTAGTAGGAAATCCACTGTGTGCAGCTCAGCCTATGCTAATAGCATCCCAGAAAAGTGTTTAAAAAAGTGCTCAAAATAGCCCACGTTAACGTATGTAGCTGAAGAAACAAGGTTCATGAAATCAATCATTTGGTAGTAACAGATGGTGTTCATATTCTGACAATCTCTGAAACTCACTTAGATAATACCTTTGCTAATACAATGGTAGCAATGTATGGTTATAAAGATACAAAAATGCCAAAGGTGGCTGTTTATATTCAGAACCACATTCTTGCAAAGCTTAGAGAGGATCTCGTGTTAAATACCGTTCAAGTAATATAGCTACAGGTTCATCAGCCTCACCTAAAGCCCATTCTGGTGGGAAGCTGCTATAGACCACCAAGTGCTAACAGTCAGTATCTGGGTAACGTGCGAAATGCTTGATAATGTATGTGATATCAATAGAGATGTATACTTTCTGGGTGATTTAAATATTGACTGGCTTTCATCAGGCTGCCCACTCAGGAGAAAACTTCAAACTGTAACTAGCGCCTGCAACCTGGTACAGGTTATCAATCAACCTACCAGGGTAGTTACAAACAGTACAGGAATAAAATAATCAACATGTATTGATCATAACTCTAAGCAGTATCCAAATCCATCGGATGTAGTGATCACAATATAGTAGCCATATCTAGGATATCTAAGTTCCAAAGGTTGGGCCTAATATTGTGTATAAGAGGTCATACAATACGTTTTGTATTGATTCCTATCTTGTTGATGTGAGGAATATTTCTTGATCCGTGGTGTGTAATGACGAGCAACCAGACGCTGCACTTGACACATTTATGAAATTGCTTATCCCAGTTACTAATAAGCATTTCTGGTTTGATGAGGAATTGAAAAATGGCATGGTTGAGAGAGATGAGGCAAAAGAGATGGCAAATAGGTCTGGCTGTACAACCAATTGGCAAACATACTGAAAATTGAGAAATCATGTGACTAAACTGAATAAAAATAAGATGAAACTATACTGTGAAACACAGATAAATGACATAAAGAATGATAGTAAAAATCTTTGGAGCACCTTAAACGAATTTTTGGGCAAAAAGGCAAACTCCACTCCGTCATTGATTGAATCAGATGGCTCATTCATCACAAAACCCACTGAGAACTTGGATGGAAAATTACTGAGGATAATAGCGAACGATATTGCCACTCCTATTTGCCATATCTTTAATTTAAGCCAACTAAAAAGTGTGTGCCCTCAGGCCTGGAGGGAATCAAAAGTTATTCCCCTACCTAGGAATAGTAAAGCCCCCTTAACTGTCTCAAATAGCCGACCAATCAGCCTGTTACCAAGCTTTAGTAAACTTTTGGAAAAAAGTATGTTTGACCAGATACAATGCTATTTTACAGCAAAGAAATTGACAACAGAGTTTCAGCACGCTTATAGGGAAGGACATTCAACAGGCACAGTACTTACACAAATTACTGATGATTGGCTGAGAGAAATTGACGATAAAACGACTGTGGGGGCTGATTTGTTAGACTTCAGTTCGGCTTTTGACATTATAGATCATAGTCTGTTGCTGGAAAAACGTATAGAACAGGTAAGAAAAAAAGGAATTCCCCAGGGCAGCTGTCTAGGCCCCTTACTTCTTTTCAATCTTTACTAATGACATGACACTGTGTCCATCTATGCGGATGACTCAACAATGTACACGTCAGCTACCACAGTGACTGAAATGACAGCAACATTTAACAAAGACCTGCAGTTAGTTTCAGAAGGAGTGGCAAGGAATAAGTTCGTCCTAAGTATTTCAAAAGCTAAAAGCATTGTGTTTGGGACAAATCATTCACTGAACCCTAAACCTCAACTAAATCTTATAATGATTAATGTGGAAATTGAGCAAGTTGAGGTAACTAAACTGCTTGGAGTAACCCTGGATTGTAAACTGTCATGGTCAAAATATATTGATACAACAGTAGCTAGGATGGGGAGAAGTTTGTGTATAATAAAGCGCTGCTCTGCATTCTTAACAGCACTGTCAACAAGGCAGGTCCTACAGGCCCTAGTTTTGTCGCATCTGGACTACTGTTCAGTCGTGTGGTCAGGTGCCACAAATAGAAAAATTGCAATTGGCTCAGAACAGCGCAGCACAGCTGGCCCTTGGACGTACACAGAGCACTAACATTATTGATATGCATGTCAATCTCTCCTGGCTCAAGGCGGAGGAGAGATTGATTTCATCACTACTAATATTTGTGAGAGGTATTGACATGTTGAATGCACCGAGCTGTCTGTTTGAACTACTGGCACACAGCTCGGTCACCCATGCATACCCCCACAAGACATGCCACCAGAGGTCTCTTCACAGTCCCCAAGTCCAGAACAGACTATGGGAGGCTCACATAGAGCCATGACTACATGGAACTCTATTCCACATCAAGTAACACATGCCAGCAGTAAAACTACATTTAAAAAACAGCTAATGGGATTCCATATTAAATACAAATACAAAAGACTGCTGAACAATTAATCAAATGGCCACCCGGACTATTTACATTGACACCCCTTTGTTTTTACACTGCTGCAACTTGCTCTTTATTATCAATTATCTTTTAGGACCACTATTGTTTTCACTATATATTTTACCTCTTGGGGATGTCATTCGAAAACATAATGTTAAATTTCACTGCTATGCGGACGACACACAGCTGTACATTTCAATGAAACATGGTGAAGCTCCAAAATTGCCCTCGCTAGAAGCTTGTGTTTCAGACATAAGGAAGTGGATGGCTGCAAACTTTCTACTTTTAAACTCGGACAAAACAGAGATGCTTGTTCTAGGTCCCAAGAAACAAAGAGATCTTCTGTTCAATCTGACAATTAATCTGGATGGTTGTACAGTCGTCTCAAATAAAACTGTGAAGGACCTCGGTGTTACTCTGGACCCTGATCTCTCTTTTGAAGAACATATCAAGACTGTTTCAAGGACAGCTTTTTCCATCTACGTAACATTGCAAAAATCAGAAACTTTCTGTCCAAAAATGACGCAGAAAAATTAATCCATGCTTTTGTTACTTCTAGGCTGGACTACTGCAATGCTCTAATTTCCGGCTACCCGGATAAAGCACTAAACAAACTTCAGTTAGTGCTACATACGGCTGCTAGAATCCTGACTAGAACCAAAAAATGTGATCATATTACTCCAGTGCTAGCCTCCCTACACTGGCTTCCTGTTAAGGCAAGGGCTGATTTCAAGGTTTTACTGCTAACCTACAAAGCATTACAATGGCTTGCTCCTACCTATCTTTCCGATTTGGTCCTGCCGTACATACCTACACGTACGCTACGGTCACAAGACGCAGGCCTCCTAATTGTCCCTAGAATTTCTAAGCAAACGGCTGGAGGTAGGGCTTTCTCCTATAGAGCTCCATTTTTATGGAATGGTCTGCCTACCCATGTGAGAGACGCAGACTCAGTCTCAACCTTTAAGTCTTTACTGAAGACTTATCTCTTCAGTAGGTCCTATGATTAAGTGTAGTCTGGCCCAGGAGTGTGAAGGTGAACGGAAAGGCTGGAGCAACGAACCGCCCTTGCTGTCTCTGCCTTGCCGGTTCCCCTCTTTCCACTGGGATTCTCTGCCTCTAACCCTATTACAGGGGCTGAGTCACTGACTTACTGGTGTTCTTCCATGCCGTCCATGGGAGGGGTGCGTCACTTGAGTGGGTTGAGTCACTGACGTGGTCTTCCTGTCTGGGTTGGCGCCCCCCCTTGGGTTGTGCCATGGCGGAGATTTTTGTGGGCTATACTCGGCCTTGTCTTCGGATGGTAAGTTGGTGGTTGTAGACATCCCTCTAGTGGTGTGGGGGCTGTGCTTTGGCAAAGTGGGTGGGGTTATATCCTGCCTGTTTGGCCCTGTCCGGGGGTATCATCGGATGGGGCCACAGTGTCTTCTGATCCCTCCTGTCTCAGCCTCCAGTATTTATGCTGCAGTAGTTTATGTGCCGGGGGGCTAGGGTCAGTCTGTTACATCTGGAGTATTCTCTTGTCTTATCCGGTGTCCTGTGTGAATTTAAATATGCTCTCTCTAATTCTCTCTTTCTCTCTTTCTTTCTTTCTCTCGGAGGACCTGAGCCCTAGGACCATGCCTCGGGACTACCTGGCATGATGACTCCTTGCTGTCCACAGTCCACCTGGCCATGCTGCTGTTCCAGTTTCAACTGTTCTGCCTGCGGCTACGGAACCCTGACCTGTTCACCGGACGTGCTTGTTGCACCCTCGACAACTACAATGATTATTATTATTTGACCATGCTGGTCATTTATGAACATTTTAACATCTTGACCATGTTCTGTTATAATATCCACCCGGCACAGCCAGAAGAGGACTGGCCACCCCTCATAGCCTGGTTCCCCTCTAGGTTTCTTCCTAGGTTTTTGGCCTTTCTAGGGAGTTTTTCCTAGGGAGTTTTTCCTAGCCACCGTGCTTCTTTCACATGCATTGCTTGCTGTTTGGGGTTTTAGGCTGGGTTTCTGTACAGCACTTTGAGATTTCAGCTGATATACGAAGGGCTATATAAATAAATTTGATTTGATTTGATCTATGCATAGTCACTTTACCCCTACCTACATGTACAAATTACCTCGACTAACCTGTACCCCTTACTGTTTATTATCTATGCATAGTCACTTTACCCCTACCTACATGTACAAATTACCTCGACTAACCTGTACCCCCTTACTGTTTATTATCTATACATAGTCACTTTACCCCTACCTACATGTACAAATTACCTCGACTAACCTGTACCCCCTTACTGTTTATTATCTATACATAGTCACTTTACCCCTACCTACATGTACAAATGACCTCCACTAACCTGTACCCCCTTACTGTTTATTATCTATACATAGTCACTTTACCCCTACCTACATGTACAAATGACCTCCACTAACCTGTACCCCCTTACTGTTTATTATCTATACATAGTCACTTTACCCCTACCTACATGTACAAATGACCTCCACTAACCTGTACCCCCTTACTGTTTATTATCTATACATAGTCACTTTACCCCTACCTACATGTACAAATGACCTCCACTAACCCCTTACTGTTTATTATCTATACATAGTCACTATACCCCTACCTACATGTACAAATGACCTCCACTAACCTGTACCCCTTACTGTTTATTATCTATACATAGTCACTTTACCCCTACCTACATGTACAAATGACCTCCACTAACCTGTACCCCTTACTGTTTATTATCTATACATAGTCACTTTACCCCTACCTACATGTACAAATGACCTCCACTAACCTGTACCCACTTACTGTTTATTATCTATACATAGTCACTTTACCCCTACCTACATGTACAAATGACCTCTACTAACCTGTACCCCTTACTGTTTATTATCTATACTACATGTACAAATGACCTCCACTAACCCCTTACTGTTTATTATCTATACATAGTCACTTTACCCCTACCTACATGTACAAATGACCTCCACTAACCCCTTACTGTTTATTATCTATACATAGTCACTTTACCCCTACCTACATGTACAAATGACCTCCACTAACCTGTACCCCTTACTGTTTATTATCTATACATAGTCACTATACCCCTACCTACATGTACAAATGACCTCCACTAACCCCTTACTGTTTATTATCTATACATAGTCACTTTACCCCTACCTACATGTACAAATGACCTCCACTAACCCCTTACTGTTTATTATCTATACATAGTCACTTTACCCCTACCTACATGTACAAATGACCTCCACTAACCCCTTACTGTTTATTATCTATACATAGTCACTTTACCCCTACCTACATGTACAAATTACCTCCACTAACCTGTACCTCCGCACATTGACTCGGCACCGATACCCCCTGTATATGGCCTCGTTATTGCTTTTTTATTTTATTACTTTTTATTTTATAGGGAACAGAACAGTGATGACTTTACTCAATGATGACCATAGGGAACAGAACAGTGATGACTTTACTCAATGATGACCATAGGGAACAGAACAGTGATGACTTTAGTCAATGATGACCATAGGGAACAGAACAGTGATGACTTTACTCAATGATGACCATAGGGAACAGAACAGTGATGACTTTAGTCAATGATGACCATAGGGAACAGAACAGTGATGACTTTAGTCAATGATGACCATAGGGAACAGAACAGTGATGACTTTACTCAATGATGACCATAGGGAACAGAACAGTGATGACTTTACTCAATGATGACCATAGGGAACAGAACAGTGATGACTTTACTCAATGATGACCATAGGGAACAGAACAGTGATGACTTTAGTCAATGATGACCATAGGGAACAGAACAGTGATGACTTTAGTCAATGATGACCATAGGGAACAGAACAGTGATGACTTTACTCAATGATGACCATAGGGAACAGAACAGTGATGACTTTAGTCAATGATGACCATAGGGAACAGAACAGTGATGACTTTAGTCAATGATGACCATAGGGAACAGAACAGTGATGACTTTAGTCAATGATGACCATAGGGAACAGAACAGTGATGACTTTACTCAATGATGACCATAGGGAACAGAACAGTGAAGACTTTACTCAATGATGACCATAGGGAACAGAACAGTGATGACTTTACTCAATGATGACCATAGGGAACAGAACAGTGATGACTTTAGTCAATGATGACCATAGGGAACAGAACAGTGATGACTTTAGTCAATGATGACCATAGGGAACAGAACAGTGATGACTTTAGTCAATAATGACCATAGGGAACAGAACAGTGAAGACTTTACTCAATGATGACCATAGGGAACAGAACAGTGATGACTTTACTCAATGATGACCATAGGGAACAGAACAGTGATGACTTTAGTCAATGATGACCATAGGGAACAGAACAGTGATGATTTTACTCAATGATGACCATAGGGAACAGAACAGTGATGACTTTACTCAATGATGACCATAGGGAACAGAACAGTGATGACTTTAGTCAATGATGACCATAGGGAACAGAACAGTGATGACTTTAGTCAATGATGACCATAGGGAACAGAACAGTGATGACTTTACTCAATGATGACCATAGGGAACAGAACAGTGATGACTTTAGTCAATGATGACCATAGGGAACAGAACAGTGATGACTTTAGTCAATGATGACCATAGGGAACAGAACAGTGATGACTTTAGTCAATGATGACCATAGGGAACAGAACAGTGATGACTTTAGTCAATGATGACCATAGGGAACAGAACAGTGATGACTTTAGTCAATGATGGCCATAGGGAACAGAACAGTGATGACTTTAGTCAATGATGACCATAGGGAACAGAACAGTGATGACTTTAGTCAATGATGACCATAGGGAACAGAACAGTGATGACTTTACTCAATGATGACCATAGGGAACAGAACAGTGATGACTTTAGTCAATGATGACCATAGGGAACAGAACAGTGATGACTTTAGTCAATGATGACCATAGGGAACAGAACAGTGATGACTTTAGTCAATGATGACCATAGGGAACAGAACAGTGATGACTTTAGTCAATAATGACCATAGGGAACAGAACAGTGAAGACTTTACTCAATGATGACCATAGGGAACAGAACAGTGATGACTTTACTCAATGATGACCATAGGGAACAGAACAGTGATGACTTTAGTCAATGATGACCATAGGGAACAGAACAGTGATGATTTTACTCAATGATGACCATAGGGAACAGAACAGTGATGACTTTACTCAATGATGACCATAGGGAACAGAACAGTGATGACTTTAGTCAATGATGACCATAGGGAACAGAACAGTGATGACTTTAGTCAATGATGACCATAGGGAACGGAACAGTGATGACTTTAGTCAATGATGACCATAGGGAACAGAACAGTGATGACTTTAGTCAATGATGACCATAAGGAACAGAACAGTGATGACTTTAGTCAATGATGACCATAGGGAACAGAACAGTGATGACTTTAGTCAATGATGACCATAGGGAACAGAACAGTGATGACTTTACTCAATGATGACCATAGGGAACAGAACAGTGATGACTTTACTCAATGATGACCATAGGGAACAGAACAGTGATGACTTTACTCAATGATGACCATAGGGAACAGAACAGTGATGACTTTACTCAATGATGACCATAGGGAACAGAACAGTGATGACTTTAGTCAATGATGACCATAGGGAACAGAACAGTGATGATTTTACTCAATGATGACCATAGGGAACAGAACAGTGATGACTTTACTCAATGATGACCATAGGGAACAGAACAGTGATGACTTTAGTCAATGATGACCATAGGGAACAGAACAGTGATGACTTTAGTCAATGATGACCATAGGGAACAGAACAGTGATGACTTTACTCAATGATGACCATAGGGAACAGAACAGTGATGACTTTAGTCAATGATGACCATAGGGAACAGAACAATGATGACTTTAGTCAATGATGACCATAGGGAACAGAACAGTGATGACTTTACTCAATGATGACCATAGGGAACAGAACAGTTATGACTTTACTCAATGATGACCATAGGGAACAGAACAGTGATGACTTTACTCAATGATGACCATAGGGAACAGAACAGTGATGACTTTAGTCAATGATGACCATAGGGAACAGAACAGTTATGACTTTACTCAATGATGACCATAGGGAACAGAACAGTGATGACTTTAGTCAATGATGACCATAGGGAACAGAACAGTTATGACTTTACTCAATGATGACCATAGGGAACAGAACAGTGATGACTTTAGTCAATGATGACCATAGGGAACAGAACAGTGATGACTTTAGTCAATGATGACCATAGGGAACAGAACAGTGATGACTTTAGTCAATGATGACCATAGGGAACAGAACAGTGATGACTTTAGTCAATGATGACCATAGGGAACAGAACAGTGAAGACTTTAGTCAATAATGACCATAGGGAACAGAACAGTGAAGACTTTAGTCAATAATGACCATAGGGAACAGAACAGTGAAGACTTTAGTCAATAATGACCATAGGGAACAGAACAGTGAAGACTTTAGTCAGTACTGTGTCCCAAATGGCAATGAAATGCTGCTGTTTAATCAATGTGAAGTTAAACGTGGGGAAGGTCATAAGGTCGATGTAGCTGTGTTATACTCTGATGTCCAACCATCCATGTTAGAGGCAGAGGAGGAAAGAGGAGGAAAGAGGAGGGAGGAGAAGGAAAGAGGAGGAGAGGAGGAAAGAGGAGGAAAGAGGAGGGAGGAGGAGGAAAGAGGAGAAGAGGAAAGAGGAGGGATGAGGAGGAAAGTGGAGGGAGGAGGAGGAAAGAGGAGGGAGGAGGAAAGAGGAGGGAGGAGGAGGAAAGAGGAGGTGAGAAGAGGGGTGAGGAGAAGAGTTCATCATAGGCCTCCTGAGTTAGGGTTACAGCAGAGGAGAGGTGATTTTGTTAGGGGTGAGGAGACAGAGACAGATCCTGTGGAGGGTGTACATAGGCTATGTATTCTCCTAGCTAGCTCCTACGTAGCTTCACAGCAGGACACAGCAGCAGTCTGGAGACCTGGGAGACCAGGGGGAGAATCAACAGTAAATCCTTAGTCTCACCTTCAGGATTAAACAGCAGCAGTCTGGAGACCTGGAGCACAGGGGAGAATCAACAGTAAATCCTTAGTCTCGCCTTCAGGATTAAACAGCAGCAGTCTGGAGACCTGGAGCACAGGGGAGAATCAACAGTAAATCCTTAGTCTCACCTTCAGGATTAAACAGCAGCAGTCTGGAGACCTGGAACACAGGGGGAGAATCAACAGTAAATCCTTAGTCTCATCTTCAGGATTAAACAGCAGCAGTCTGGAGACCTGGAACACAGGGGGAGAATCAACAGTAAATCCTTAGTCTCACCTTCAGGATTAAACAGCAGCAGTCTGGAGACCTGGAACACAGGGGAGAATCAACAGTAAATCCTTAGTCTCACCTTCAGGATTAAACAGCAGCAGTCTGGAGACCTGGAGCACAGGGGAGAATCAACAGTAAATCCTTAGTCTCACCTTCAGGATTAAACAGCAGCAGTCTGGAGACCTGGAGCACAGGGGAGAATCAACAGTAAATCCTTAGTCTCACCTTCAGGATTAAACAGCAGCAGTCTGGAGACCTGGAGCACAGGGGAGAATCAACAGTAAATCCTTAGTCTCACCTTCAGGATTAAACAGCAGCAGTCTGGAGACCTGGAACACAGGGGAGAATCAACAGTAAATCCTTAGTCTCACCTTCAGGATTAAACAGCAGCAGTCTGGAGACCTGGAGCACAGGGGAGAATCAACAGTAAATCCTTAGTCTCACCTTCAGGATTAAACAGCAGCAGTCTGGAGACCTGGAGCACAGGGGAGAATCAACAGTAAATCACTAGTCTCACGTTCAGGACTAAACAGCAGCAGTCTGGAGACCTGGAGCACAGGGGAGAATCAACAGTAAATCACTAGTCTCACGTTCAGGATGAAACACTTCCACTCTGGTGGAAAGATAAGAGGCACAGGGAATGTGTCTTAAATGGCACCCCATTCCCTTTACAGTGCACTATAAAGAGAAGATGGTTCTATTTGAGACGCACTCAACTCATATTTCTACATTTACAATAATGATTTTTCGCTGTTGAATGTACTACGATTGAATGGATAATGCATTTCATTATCACAATGGTTTGTTTCAGGGAGTTTGGTTGAACCATGGGACTTTTCTCTTCTGAGCTAATGGGATCTGTTTTACTGCAGAACTACAACGGCTTTCAATGACCTCATCACTAATCCTTTCTGAAGTTTTGTAAACAGTCATGTCAGAGGATAGACAAGTCTATCCTGCCTTCGTCATGAAACCGTCTATAAAACAGCATATGAAACCCAGGCAGCCACTGAGAGCTGGTCTGTGGCCAACTGAGATGCTACGTCCCAATTGGCACCCTATTCCCTACATAGTGCACTACTTCTGACCAGAGCCCTGTGTGTCCTGGTCAAAAGTAGTCCCCTATATATGAAATAGGGTGTCATTTGGGATGCGGTCTGAGGGTATCGTTTCTCAGATCAATGGAGGAAATCTCAGAGAGAGACAGAAACAACCGAACCTCGGGGCGTGTTCCTGTTAATGGTAATCTGATTCCTCTTACATTTGAGGTAGATTACCTTCATAGTCACGGTCAAATGGATTATATCTTCAAATCTCCAAAACCGACCCAGTGTTTATTATATGAAAGTCAACTGTCTGGACCTCCACTTTACAGTGTAAATGTCTCAAATGACACACTCTTCCCTATAGTGTACTACTTTAGACCAGAGCCCATAGGGTCCTATGTAGGGAATAGGGTGCCATTTGGGATGCAACCTAGATAAAGGGAGGGAATGACAAAATAGTCAGTAAATAATTAAATGTGGCATCTAAAGAAGCACGCACAGACGCAACAATACCACTACTGTATTATGGGAAAGAGACCTTGGAAAGCACCTCCTTGTTTGACTGTTGCTAGCAAAACATAACAATGGACAAAACAATACTTTTAGCCAGTTCTTAAGTCATAACACTTTCAGCAGAGTCACTGTGGTGTTTCTGACTGTGTTCTTTTAATAATACAATAATAGACTTATAACTTTTCCCAAGTCATCAGTACTTAAATGGAGCGATGTTTTTCTGGGCAACTTAACTGAACATGTCGGTTGAAGAATACTAACTTCAAGTTGGCACTGGGTTCCCTTTTTAAATTCAAATTCTTACTCAATTTACTACATACTGTAAGTTCAAGTTGGCACCAGACTTGCTTTAGTCACTGTGCTTTTGACCTTCTTCCTTATGTCAAATCATCTAAGTCATGCATTTCAGGATAACTAACTACACTGAAAGTATAGTTTCCCTTGCAAAAAAATATAAAAAATCACTTTAAAAAAAACTTGGTTTTCGGACACGTGTGAATGTGATATTTCAGTGAACAAGTCACAGAAAATGTTCACGTGATTTTGTTGTTGTTTTTCTTCATGAGTCATACACGTTAGTCAGACAAGGTTCCCATGTTAATTTTCCACATGTTTTTCCCTCATGTGAAAACAAAATCCACAGGACACCTTCACCCACTTACCCCAATGCTGCTCAACTTACCCTATCCCTATGATCAAGTTGTACTAAGAGAACACTATGTTTTCAAAACTGCAATGTTTACATTAATTCGGATCATTTCCAGGGATACACAACATCCTGAAATATATGTAGATATCTTTGTTAGAGAGAACACTATATTTCCCTTGACGTAGTGACGCTGAATTCCCAAAATTACTTAGCTTACCCCACTCTCCCCTACGACAGTAGAACTAAGCTCATGAGGCATTTACAGGAATGGGAAAAAAGTATTTGATCCCCTGCTGATTATGTACGTTTGCCCACTGACAAAGAAATGATAAGTCTATAATTTTAATGGTAGGTTCATTTGAACAGTGAGAGACAGAATAACAAAAAAATCCACAAAAACGCATGTCAAAAATGTTATGAATTGATTTGCATTTTAATGAGGGAAATAAGTATTTGACCCCCTCTCAATCAGAAAGATTTCTGGCTCCCAGGTGTCTTTTATACAGGTAACAAGCTGAGATTAGGAGCACACTCTTAAAGGGAGTGGTCCTAATCTCAGCTTGTTACCTGTATAAAAGACACCTGTCCACAGAAGCAATCATTTAATCAGATTCCAAACTCTCCACCATGGCCAAGACCAAAGAGCTCTCCAAGGATGTCAAGGACAAGATTGTTGACCTACACAAGGCTGGAATGGGCTACAAGACCATCGCCAAGCAGC
The DNA here is from genome assembly GCF_901001165.1 of Salmo trutta. Classification (NCBI taxonomy): domain Eukaryota; kingdom Metazoa; phylum Chordata; class Actinopteri; order Salmoniformes; family Salmonidae; genus Salmo; species Salmo trutta. The sequence goes on from NW_021822244.1 coordinate 693,260, forward strand.
TTGGTGAGAAGGTGACAACAGTTGGTGCGATTATTCGCAAATGTAAGAAACACAAAAGAACTGTCAATCTCCCTCGGCCTGGAGCTCCATGCAAGATCTCACCTCGTGGAGTTACAATGATCATGAGAACGGTGAGGAATCAGCCCAGAACTACACGGGAGGATCTTGTCAATGATCTCAAGGCAGCTGGGACCATTGTCACCAAGAAAACAATTGGTAACACACTACGCCGTGAAGGACTGAAATTCTGCAGCGCCCGCAAGGTCCCCCTGCTCAACAAAGCACATATACATGCCCGTCTGAAGTTTGCCAATGAACATCTGAATGATTCAGAGGACAACTGGGTGAAAGTGTTGTGGTCAGATGAGACCAAAATGGAGCTCTTTGGCATTAACTCAACTCGCCGTGTTTGGAGGAGGAGGAATGCTGTCTATGACCCCAAGAACACCATCTCCACCGGGAAACATGGAGGTGGAAACTTGCTTTGGGGGTGTTTTTCTGCTGGACAGGACAACTTCACCGCATCAAAGGGACAATGGACGGGGCCATGTACCGTCAAATCTTGGGTGAGAACCTCCTTCCCTCAGCCAGCGCATTGAAAATGGGTCGTGGATGGGTATTCCAGCATGACAATGACCCAAAACACACGGCCAAGGCAACAAAGGAGTGGCTCAAGAAGAAGCCTATTAAGGTCCTGGAGTGGCCTAGCCAGTCTCCAGACCTTAATCCCATAGAAAATCTGTGGAGGGAGCTGAAGGTTCGAGTTGCCAAATGTCAGCCTCGAAACCTTAATGACTTGGAGAAGATCTGCAAAGAGGAGTGGGACAAAATCCCTCCTGAGATGTGTGCAAACCTGGTGGCCAACTACAAGAAACATCTGCTCTCTGTGATTGCCAACAAGGGTTTTGCCACCAAGTACTAAGTCATGTTTTGCAGAGGGGTCAAATACTTATTTCCCTCATTAAAATGCAAATCATTTTATAAAATTTTTGACATGCGTTTTTCTGGATTTATTCTCTCTCACTGTTTAAATAAACCTACCATTAAAATTATAGACTGATAATTTCTTTGTCAGTGGGCAAACGTACAAAATCAGCAGGGGATCAAATACTTTTTTCCCCCACTGTATACGTTGTGTTGTTCATGTGAAAGTTTGTAACAAATGAAACTGAAAATGTCACACATGAAACTACAATTCACACGTGGGGAGAAATTATGTCATTTTCCTTACATGTGAAAAAAGTGGTGTTCACATGTGAACTCTAAATTGAATACATGTGAAAATATGGTTTCACTTGTGAAATTTAAGCTCAATATGTGAAAAAAGGCATTTTCACATGTGAAACTGCAAATGTGTTTTTGTTGTTGTAAGGGTTGAAGGATACTAGGCTACGTCAGTTGGCACCAGTTTTAGCCACTCTAAGGGAGCTCACTTGAGTTACTAGATCTGACAAGCTGTTAGAAGTGGAAGCTATGTCCTGTCTTTTTTACAGCAATGTTGCAAGTTGCGATGGGGGGGTAAGAAGTGAGGATGGAAAGAGCACTATAGAGAAATAGAAACCATCTGTCCCTCTCTCTGTTTTCATAGGGGGTAACATGGAGAGAGAGGAGTTTAGTCAGCAGAATGAGAGGTAGTGGGAGAGATGTGTAGAATCATCTGGTTCACATCCTGGTCCACTAAACACACTGTGAAACAAGGCTCGGATGATGTGGCAACAGACACAGGAGAGGAACGTCCCACCTCTTTAGATGCAGAGATAGAAGGTACATACAAGGCCTCACATCAAAACAACCTGTGAGTAGCTGTGTTCAAACTTTGACTTGCTTCACTAACTTTTAATGTATGTTGTATATCTTCTATGATCAAATATTGACCAGTGGGGGCTGGTGGGAGGAGCGGTAGGAAGTACGGGCTCATTGTAATGGCTGGAATGGAGTAAATGGAACGGTATCATACACATCATATAAACTGCATGTTTGACTCTGTTCCATTTATTCCATTCCAGCCATTACAATGAGCATATCCTCCTATAGCTCCTCCCACCAGCCTCCACTGATCTTGACCCACTAAATACCCTGTGGAACCAGGGTCAGCTGATATCTACAGTGAGTTGGCAGTTTTCAACCCCAGTCCACATCCACCTTCTAGATTCAGAGAGATATCTACGGTGAGTTGGCAGTTTTCAACCCCAGCCCCCGTCCCTTCTAGATTCAGAGAGATATCTACGGTGAGTTGGCAGTTTTCAACCCCAGCCACCAGCCCTAGATTCAGAGAGATATCTACGGTGAGTTGGCAGTTTCCAACCCCAGCCCCCAGCCCTTCTAGATTCAGAGAGATATCTACGGTGAGTTGGCAGTTTTCAACCCCAGCCACCAGCCCTTCTAGATTCAGAGAGATATCTACGGTGAGTTGGCAGTTTTCAACCCCAGCCACCAGCCCTAGATTCAGAGAGATATCTACGGTGAGTTGGCAGTTTCCAACCCCAGCCCCCAGCCCTTCTAGATTCAGAGAGATATCTACGGTGAGTTGGCAGTTTCCAACCCCAGCCCCCGTCCCTTCTAGATTCAGAGAGATATCTACAGAGAGTTGGCAGTTTCCAACCCCAGCCCCCACCCTTCTAGATTCAGAGAGATATCTACAGTGAGTTGGCAGTTTCCAAACCCAGCCCCCGTCCCTTCTAGATTCAGAGAGATATCTACAGTGAGTTGGCAGTTTTCAACCCCAGCCCCCATCCCTTCTAGATTCAGAGAGATATCTACAGTGAGTTGGCAGTTTTCAACCCCAGCCCCCAGCCCTTCTAGATTCAGAGAGATATCTACGGTGAGTTGGCAGTTTCCAACCCCAGCCCCCGTCCCTTCTAGATTCAGAGAGATATCTACAGTGAGTTGGTAGTTTTCAACCCCAGCCACCAGCCCTTCTAGATTCAGAGAGATATCTACAGTGAGTTGGCAGTTTTCAACCCCAGCCCCCGTCCCTTCTAGATTCAGAGAGATATCCACAGTGAGTTGGCAGTTTTCAACCCCAGCCCCCATCCCTTCTAGATTCAGAGAGATATCTACAGTGAGTTGGTAGTTTTCAACCCCAGCCCCCACCCTTCTAGATTCAGAGAGATATCCACAGTGAGTTGGCAGTTTTCAACCCCAGCCCCCAGCTCTTCTAGATTCAGAGAGATATCTACAGTGAGTTGGTAGTTTTCAACCCCAGCCCCCGTCCCTTCTAGATTCAGAGAGATATCTACGGTGAGTTGGCAGTTTCCAACCCCAGCCCCCGTCCCTTCTAGATTCAGAGAGATATCTACAGTGAGTTGGTAGTTTTCAACCCCAGCCACCAGCCCTTCTAGATTCAGAGAGATATCTACAGTGAGTTGGCAGTTTTCAACCCCAGCCCCCGTCCCTTCTAGATTCAGAGAGATATCCACAGTGAGTTGGCAGTTTTCAACCCCAGCCCCCATCCCTTCTAGATTCAGAGAGATATCTACAGTGAGTTGGTAGTTTTCAACCCCAGCCCCCACCCTTCTAGATTCAGAGAGATATCCACAGTGAGTTGGCAGTTTTCAACCCCAGCCCCCAGCTCTTCTAGATTCAGAGAGATATCTACAGTGAGTTGGTAGTTTTCAACCCCAGCCACCAGCCCTTCTAGATTCAGAGAGATATCTACAGTGAGTTGGCAGTTTTCAACCCCAGCCCCCGTCCCTTCTAGATTCAGAGAGATATCTACAGTGAGTTGGCAGTTTTCAACCCCAGCCACTTTCCCTTCTAGATTCAGAGAGATATCTACAGTGAGTTGGCAGTTTTCAACCCCAGCCACTTTCCCTTCTAGATTCAGAGAGATATCTACAGTGAGTTGGCAGTTTTCAACCCCAGCCACTTTCCCTTCTAGATTCAGAGAGATATCTACAGTGAGTTGGCAGTTTTCAACCCCAGCCCCCACCCTTCTAGATTCAGAGAGATATCCACAGTGAGTTGGCAGTTTTCAACCCCAGCCCCCGTCCCTTCTAGATTCAGAGAGATATCTACAGTGAGTTGGCAGTTTTCAACCCCAGCCCACCCCTCCCTTCTAGATGCATATGAAGTCTCAGATCAAAAGCAATCACAATGATTGATCACAGTGGCCTTCCCTGTGGCTCAGTTGGTAGAGCATGGTGTGTGCAATGCCAGGGTTGTGGGTTCAATTCCCACAGGGGGGGCCAGTACAAAAAAAATAAAATTATTAAATGAAATGTCCGCATTCACTACTGTAAGCCGCTCTGGATAAGAGCGTCTACTAAAATGTAAATGAATAAATTGGACACCTGTGAGAATTTGTGATTGAACTTTGGCATCACTATATTTTGGTGAATTAGTCATCATACTTACAAAATAAATCTAGGCAGACAGGTAAGGGGCACATTGTGTAAATAATTATACTTTTACTGTCTAGTTTTACTGTCAAGTTTTACTGTCCACTTTACTGTCTAGTCTCACTGTCTAGTTTTACTGTCTAGTTTTACTGTCTAGTCCTACGGTCTACACTTACTGTCTAGTTGTACTGTCTACTCCTACGGTCTACACTTACTGTCTAGTTTTACTGACTGCTCTTACTGTCTAGTTTTACTGTCTACTCTTATTGTCTAGTTTTAATGTAACGGCTGTCTTTGGAAGAAGAGGACCAAGGCGCAGCGTGGTTAGTGCTCATCATAATGTTTTAATGTAACACTTTAAACAAGCCAAGAAACGACCGACAGCCAAAACAGTTCTGTCAGGTAACAACACTAAACAGAAATTAACCACCCACAAAACCCAAAGGAAAACAGGCTACCTAAGTATGGCTCCCAATCAGCAACAACGATGTACAGCTGTCCCTGATTGAGAGCCATACCAGGCCAAAACAAAGAAATACAAACACATAGAAAAAAGGACATAGAATGCCCCAAACCCCTAAAACACACAGAAAAACACCCCCTGCCACGCCCTGACCAAACTACAATAACAAATAACCCCTTTTACTGGTCAGGACGTGACATTTAATGACTAGTTTTACTGTCTAGTTTCACTGTCTACTCTTACTGTCTATTTTTACTGTCTACTCTTACTGTCTAGTTTTAGTACAGATGATGTGTTGCTCTTATGTATGTGAAGATTTATACATTTTGTGCATAGTTGACATTCACAATTCATGTTAGGGGCCTCAACCTACTGGATGGATGGTGAAACTCTTTCCACACAGCATATTCACTTTGAAATCCCAATTAGTTCCTAACCTCCCTACGCCCTTTAGAGTGGCCTTGTGGATGGGTCAATTGAGCTGTGTGGTTTGAATCATCCGCACTGGCCAACGCCTTGATGGGGACCATTTTACTACTCAGTGTGATGTCTGGTCTGGTCACCGCTGCATGGTACAGGCCTGTGTGTATCCCTCTCTGTCTGCATCCCAGAAGACAACGTGTTCCCTATATAGTGTACTGCTTTTGACTAGGGCCCGTAGGGGGCCACATAGGGCTCTGGTCAAAAGTACACTATAGAGGGAATAGGGAGCCACTTGGGATCCATCCAGCCTCTGCCCTCCACAGGTAGGCTATATTACCTGACATTCAGTCTCTACCCTCCACAGGTAGACTATATTACCTGACATTCAGCCTCTACCCTCCACAGGTAGACTATATTACCTGACATTCAGTCTCTACCCTCCACAGGTAGGCTCTATCACCTGACATTCAGCCTCTACCCTCCACAGGTAGGCTCTAACCTGACATTCAGCCTCTACCCTCCACAGGTAGACTATATTACCTGACATTCAGCCTCTACCCTCCACAGGTAGGCTATATTACCTGACATTCAGCCTCTACCCTCCACAGGTAGACTATATTACCTGACATTCAGCCTCTACCCTCCACAGGTAGACTATATTACCTGACATTCAGCCTCTACCCTCCACAGGTAGGCTCTAACCTGACATTCAGCCTCTACCCTCCACAGGTAGGCTCTATTACCTGACATTCAGCCTCTACCCTCCACAGGTATGCTCTATCACCTGACATTCAGCCTCTACCCTCCACAGGTAGACTATATTACCTGACATTCAGCCTCTACCCTCCACAGGTAGGCTCTAACCTGACATTCAGCCTCTACCCTCCACAGGTAGGCTCTATTACCTGACATTCAGCCTCTACCCTCCACAGGTATGCTCTATCACCTGACATTCAGTCTCTACCCTCCACAGGTAGACTATATTACCTGACATTCAGCCTCTACCCTCCACAGGTAGACTATATTACCTGACATTCAGACTCTACCCTCCACAGGTAGGCTCTATCACCTGACATTCAGCCTCTACCCTCCACAGGTAGGCTATATTACCTGACATTCAGCCTCTACCCTCCACAGGTAGGCTATATTACCTGACATTCAGCCTCTACCCTCCACAGGTAGACTCTATTACCTGACATTCAGCCTCTACCCTCCGCAGGTAGGCTCTATTACCTGACATTCAGCCTCTACTCTCCACAGGTAGACTATATTACCTGACATTCAGCCTCTACCCTCCACAGGTAGGCTCTATTACCTGACATTCAGGCTCTACCCTCCACAGGTAGGCTCTATTACCTGACATTCAGCCTCTACCCTCCACAGGTAGGCTCTATTACCTGACATTCAGCCTCTACCCTCCACAGGTAGGCTCTATTACCTGACATTCAGCCTCTACCCTCCACAGGTAGGCTATATTACCTGACATTCAGCCTCTACCCTCCACAGGTAGACTATATTACCTGACATTCAGCCTCTACCCTCCACAGGTAGGCTCTATTACCTGACATTCAGCCTCTACCCTCCACAGGTAGACTATATTACCTGACATTCAGCCTCTACCCTCCACAGGTAGACTATATTACCTGACATTCAGCCTCTACCCTCCACAGGTAGGCTCTATTACCTGACATTCAGCCTCTACCCTCCACAGGTAGGCTATATTACCTGACATTCAGACTCTACCCTCCACAGGTAGGCTCTATTACCTGACATTCAGCCTCTACCCTCCACAGGTAGACTATATTACCTGACATTCAGCCTCTACCCTCCACAGGTAGGCTATATTACCTGACATTCAGCCTCTACCCTCCACAGGTAGGCTATATTACCTGACATTCAGCCTCTACCCTCCACAGGTAGACTATATTACCTGACATTCAGCCTCTACCCTCCACAGGTAGGCTCTATTACCTGACATTCAGCCTCTACCCTCCACAGGTAGGCTCTATTACCTGACATTCAGCCTCTACCCTCTGCAGGTAGGCTCTAACCTGACATTCAGACTCTACCCTCCACAGGTAGGCTCTATTACCTGACATTCAGGCTCTACCTTCCACAGGTATGCTCTATTACCTGACATTCAGTCTCTACCCTCTGCAGGTAGGCTCTATTACCTGACATTCAGGCTCTACCCTCCACGGCTAGGCTCTAACCTGACATTCAGCCTCTACCCTCCACAGGTAGGCTCTAACCTGACATTCAGCCTCTACCCTCCACAGGTAGGCTCTATTACCTGACATTCAGGCTCTACCCTCCACAGGTAGGCTCTATTACATGACATTCAGCCTCTACCCTCCACAGGTAGGCTCTATTACCTGACATTCAGTCTCTACCCTCCACAGGTAGGCTCTATTACCTGACATTCAATCTCTACCCTCCACAGGTAGGCTCTAACCTGACATTCAGCCTCTACCCTCCACAGGTAGGCTATATTACCTGACATTCAGCCTCTACCCTCCACAGGTAAGCTCTATTACCTGACATTCAGCCTCTACCCTCCACAGGTAGGCTCTATTACCTGACATTCAGCCTCTACCCTCCACGGCTAGGCTCTAACCTGACATTCAGCCTCTACCCTCCACAGGTAGGCTCTATTACCTGACATTCAGCCTCTACCCTCCACGGCTAGGCTCTAACCTGACAGCTCTGTGTGGTCCGGTAGCGTCTACATGTGTTCTTCATTTAAACAGCCAAGTCATATCAGAACACATTTCTATTTGCAATGACAACCTTTGTAGTTGTTTGTTGTTGTTGTTCCTCATCCCCCCCCAGTTCCTAAAATGACTGATCTTCTGCTCTTTGCTATGAAGCATATTGCATGAGTTTAGCTGTTCTCTATCATGGTGATGTCCAGTAATTGAACTGGAATGAATCTCCAAAATGAAATAGATGATGTCTTTTGTAAGGTTGTCACGCATAGACACAGGCATACATTACATGCCAAAGCAGTGCTTTTAGAGCCAACATACCCAAAGCCATTATAAGTATGGCTCCATGTTCATATGAAACCTATTTGCTGTCCATAGAGTTCCCTTTCAATTACTATGTCATCAACCCTCAGTGTTCCAGAATGGTATGATAATGGCAGCCATATTGCTCAGGGAAAAATCCAAAGCAGTCTAATTGGAATGAATGACATTAGAGGCATCCCACTGGGCACACCGCGTCATTTCAATGTAGCTATTTGGATAATATTTGGTTGAAAAGTTGATCAATGAGATTTGAACCTTTATTCACCCACTCAAAAACAGAATGTTGTTATCTAAATGTGTAAATCGCTGCACTTTCAACCATTTTAAAGCACAACGAAGTTCAGATGTCCAATACCACCCTCCCTCTCTCCTTTCGTTTCTGCCTTAAGTAACCTGCTATCTTATGAACCATACCAAACGTAATATATCATACTCATTTGAGTGTTCCCATATTTACGTTTACTATGTTACGTATAGTCTATGAGACCAGTCTGGGCTGTTAATTGAATACATTGTTTGTATGGAATGTTGGTGTATTGGCAGTTAATTTGAATCATTCCACTTAAACTGGCTGGCTAGCCATTAAACATACTATTCAGATAATCTATGAATTCATTGTTTTACACAATATCTTCTCACAGTACTGACCAACTCCCTGACCAAAATGGCTTCCCTTTTCTACCGTCATAAGACCTTTCATGTCCGTACTGCTATTGTAATTCCTAATTCTATGGTACTGTCCAACTCTTCCTCTCAGGCGATATGGTCACTAGAACATTAGAATCATGGATCAGAATGTTAGAATCATGAGCTGGATTCCAGAACCAGTGGGCAGAACTTTCTCATCCTCAGCATTCTCAACGCTGCCGATGGCATTCCTAGACAGAGCTTCTGCATGTTGACATGTGCACTGGCATCTGCAACCTCCTCTGCAACCTGCACGTGAGAACTACATTGAGTGAAACGAATCAACAAGTAAAGAGCATAAAACCAATTTGTAACGCTCATGATGAAGTCATTCTCCTGAGTTTATTGAAATCCCCTAATATTGTAAACAAGTAGTTGGTATAGAAAAAGACGGATCACCCTATAATAACTTTCCGGTCCATTGGGAAATAGCAGCTGTTACTAAGATACCATTGAGATGATTAGTCAGTGAGCATAGGGACTGTAGATGAGTAGGCTGTCAGTGGTCTGAGTCTCAGCAGGGGTCTGCGGTCTGTGGACTATGACTGGTCTGCAGAAAGTGTGTAAAACCACATTATCAGAGGTTTTCTAGAGGATGAGGTTGCTGAGCCACTACCTACACTATTACTCCCATGATGCTCTTCAGGCCCTGTGTGTCTCTGCCTGACTCTGTGGCTGAAATAAATGTTTCTTGTTCAGCAGAAGTTCCATGGTGAGATTGAGAAGGAGGGCAATTCCCACCAGGAGGACCATTGTGACAGGCCACTGTGCAGCAGCAATGGGGTGCTCTGCATCTCTCTTGTTCTCTATCTCTATCACTCTCTCTGTTTCTGTCTCCTCTGGTTATCTGCCTCTCTCTCTGTCTCCTCTGGTTATCTGCCTCTCTCTCTCTCTCTCTCTCTCTCTGTTTCTGTCTCCTCTGGTTATCTGCCTCTCTCTCTCTCTGTTTCTGTCTCCTCTGGTTATCTGCCTCTCTCTCTCTCTGTTTCTGTCTCCTCTGGTTATCTGCCTCTCTCTCTCTCTCTCTCTGTTTCTGTCTCCTCTGGTTATCTGCCTCTCTCTCTCTCTCTGTTTCTGTCTCCTCTGGTTATCTGCCTCTCTCTCTCTCTCTGTTTCTGTCTCCTCTGGTTAACTCTCTCTCTCTCTCTCTCTCTCTCTCTGTCTCTCTCTCTGTCTCCTCTGGTTATCTGCCTCTCTTTCTCTCTCTCTCTCTGTTCCTGTCTCCTCTGGTTATCTGCCTCTCTTTCTCTCTCTCTCTCTGTTCCTGTCTCTGGTTATCTGCCTCTCTGGGGTTACTGGGGTTACCGTGCGTAGAGCTGGCGCAGGATAACCAGGGCTGAGAAAACACACCGGAGACCAGGAACGCTGAGCAGGCATACTCACTCCTTCCTGGCTGAATGCCAACTCTAGCACGGCACTTGTGAGGAGCTTGCACACTGGCGACAGTGCATATCTCAGCATAACTTGGTGCTTGCTCGGTCACTCGCCCCCCACGGTAAGCACAGGGAGTTGGCTCAGGTCTCCAACCTGACTCTGCCAATCTCCTCCCATGTCCAGGATCCCTTGCCGTCCAGAACTTCCTCCCAGGTCCATTCTCTTCCACGCTGCTTGGTCCTTTTATGGTGGGTTATTCTGTCACAGTTGTCTGAAGGAGCGGACCAAGGTGCAGCGTGTTTGTAGTTCCACATTATTATTTATTCGTGAAACGTAATGCAATACATTAAATAACTGAATATACAAAAACAACAAACCGTGACGCAGAGAGAAACAAACACTTCTCAAAAGATAATAACCCACAAAACAGGAAGAGAAAAACCCCTACTTAAATATGATCTCCAATCAGAGGCAACGAGGATCAGCTGCCTCCAAGATCAACCCAAACAACCCCAACATAGAAATAGAAAAACTAGAACTTAAACATAGAAATAGAAAACATAGATAAACACAAAACACCCCCTGTCACGCCCTGACCTACTCTACTATAGAAAATGACATCTTACTAGGGTCAGGACGTGACACACACTCAGTGCTGATTATTTCAAACCATGAGGACAACACTGATAGTTGTCATGCTGTCTTCATTGCTTGTTGATCTATAAAGTATTGGTAGCACTTTTCATTACAGCATGGAATAAATGGTAATAGCCTGGTAATAGTATGACAGTATTGGTTTGATTGACAAGACAACTGATTTTCATTGAAGCTGAGAAAGAGACAGAAAGTGGACTGGCTGATCTAGCGGTCCTGCCACAGCCACGTTGTCACATCCTGGCCAGTATAAGGGTTAATTGGTATTGTAGTTTGGTCAGGACGTGGCAGAGGGTATTCATTTTATGTGGTTCGGGGTGGTGTGTTTGTTGAAGGGGCATTTGATTTAAGTATTCCGGGGTTTTTGGGCACTGTTTGGTTTTCATGTATTCTATGGTTAGTCTAGTGTGTGTGTTTCTATGTTGAGTTAATTGGGGTTGGACTTCCAATTGAAGGCAGCTGTTTGGTGTTGCCTTTGATTGGAAGTCCTATATTAGTTGGGTGTGTTTGTCTTGTATTTTGTGGGAGATTGTTCTGTGTGTAAGCCTTATGCTTTGCCAGACTGTTTTGTCGATCGTTATTTCCGTTTGTTATTTTGGTGTTCATTTTTGTATTCATTAAAACGTCGAGATGAGCATACACATACCTGCTGCGTTTTGGTCCTCCATTACCGACGACAAGCGTGACACACGTCTTCAAAGTCACCGTAGGTTCCCATCCGGCCTACTGCCCTTTGACACAACCTCTCTCTATATTTCCCCACTGTCATCCTATCTAACAGAGGTTCATACTTGTTGAGTTACCTTGTCTGAGACCTGAAGACTTGCGTTAGCTCCCCAAGCAAGTGTTGAGCTCCATGGACTAACAAAGTCTCTCAGGTCCCTGGGTTCGAACCCAGTTGGTCACAAATGCCTAGGTTGTAGGTCGGGGGGCTAACTGCCTTTTGGCACACAGAAGCACCAACCATTCCCATAGTATTTTCCCCTCACAAAATCATCAGCCGTCGACAAACCTACTTGTTAATGGAAATAGTATGAACAATAACATGTCTATTAGTCTCTTGGGTGCCGGGAGATATTTCTTCAGTTGTCTGGCATCAGCCTCGCTGGTAAATCTGTCCAAGGTTTCTTCCCAAATGGCACCCTACTCCCTATATAGTGCACTACTTTTGACCAGAGCCCTATGGGTAGTAGTGCACTATAAAGGGAATAGGGTGCCATTTGGGATGTAATCCATGAGAATGCGTGAGAGCCTTGTCATACTGACACCTCAGACCCACCATGAACACCTGTTTCTGCATCTAACTAAACATCAGAACTCAAAGAAACTTCTGTCCTAACTCTCGACCCCAGAGAAGTGACCAGATTCTCCTTACATAACCCTTTAACCTCCCATCCTCCCCACCCCTCAGCCCCTCAGCCCCTCACCCCACAACGTAGTGACAGTCTTCTGAGCAGCAGAGAGGCAGTAATAAAGAGGTTCATGTAGGAGGTTGTGGACACAACAGAACTCTGAAAGATGACATCACCAAGGGGTTCTATGGTTCCACTCATTTATGATGCTGGAAGTTCTGGAATCCGGGCAGGATGTGGACTCTGTTCTGTCTGTTCTGACTGGTGGAGAGGAGAGAGGAAGAGCAGAAGATTGGATGGGAGGAGAGGAGAGGAGAGGGTTGGATGGGAGGAGAGGAGAGCAGAGGAGAGGGTTGGATGGGAAGAGAGGAGAGCAGAGCAGAGAGGGAGAGCAGAGGGTTGGCTAGGAGAAGAGGAGAGAGGGAGAGCAGAGGGTTGGATAGAGGAGGGGAGATGAAAGGGAGAGCAGAGGGTTGATAGAGGAGGAGGAGGAGAGGGAGAGCAGAGGGTTGGATGGGAGGAGAGGAGAGGAGGAGAGAGGGAGAGCAGAGGGTTGGATGGGAGGAGAGGAGGAGGAGAGAGGGAGAGCAGAGGGTTGGATGAGAGGAGAGGAGAAGGAGGAGAGAGGGAGAGCAGAGGGTTGGATGGGAGGAGAGGAGAGGAGGATGAGAGAGGGAGAGGAGAGGATTGGATGGGAGGGGAGGAGAGGAGGGGCAGAGAGGGAAGGCGGAGGGTTGGATGGGAGGAGAGGAGAGGGTTGGATGGGAGGAGAGGAGAGGAGAGGAGAGGAGAGGAGAGGAGGAGAAGAGAGGAGAAGAGAGGAGAGGAGAGGAGGAGAAGAGAGGGAGAGCAGAGGATTGGATGGGAGGAGAGGAGGAGAAGAGAGGGAGAGCAGAGGATTGGATGGGAGGAGAGGAGGAGGAGAGGAGGAGGAGAGAGGGAGAGCAGAGGGTTGGATGGGAGGAGAGGAGCAGGGGGGCGATGGATGGATGGGTGGGTGTTACTTCCATGTCTATGACTGTGTCTACAATGGCTACCCATCCCCTATATATGCTAGTGCACTACTTTTGGGCTCTAGTCAAAGGTTGTGCACTATGTAGGGAACTGGGTGCAATTTCGGACGTAGCCATGACGATGTCACTACGGTTTCTCTATGTCTGTGTTTGAAAAAACATGCATAACCATATCACTGTCTCTCACTGAATCTCCTGTTGTCTTACTGTGCTGGCTGGCTGGCGGGCTGGCGGGCTGGTTGGATGGCGGGCTGGCTGGCTGGCGGGCTGGCTGGCGGGCTGGCTGGCTGGCTGGCGGGCTGGCTGGCTGGCTGGCTGGCTGGCGGGCTGGCTGGCTGGCTGGCGGGCTGGCTGGCGGGCTGCTTTCCACAAGGGGAAACTGGTTTTGACTAAAGGCGATATCTGCAGTGAGTTAGGAGTTGAGTCTCTATTGTATTCCTGTGAGCCTGAAGAAACATAGTGCAGCTCTCCATCATGGCAGCTGGGTTTTAAACATGTGTTAAAATCAACACACCAAAGAATGAATCAACTCAATTATAAAACCCTACAGCCATATATGTGTTCCAAGCGGCACCCTATTCCCTTTCTAGTGCACTAGTTTTGACAAGGGCCCATAGGCTTCTGGTTAACATTAGTGTCCTATGATAGGGAATAGGGGGTGCCATTTGAGACTCAACCACAGTACCCATCCAACACCAACCGTCCCATATTCCCTTGTGGGACACTGGATGAAAAGACAGAGTCTAAGTCAACACTGTGTGGAAATAAACATGCTGTATCCATTGTTTTTACAGCGTCGTCAAGGGGTTCTACAATAACGGAGAGTGATATTTCAGGCAGTCCTAATTTAAACATGTCGCTGTGACAGTTCTGCCTCTGGGGCTGTGAATGATTTTCAGCGGGGTGAACTATATTTTTGCAAGTAAAATAGATTGTCACCTAAACAAAAAGAAAAACACAAAGACTTCCTTGTTGAGTTGCAAAAACTGGTTTATAAACTTGGTGATTCCAACAGCGTTTTAAGGTAAGGATAATGCAGTGTGAAGTGGTTAAAAGAGTTGAGCTCCTTCCAGACTATATCCATATACACTGGATTTACAGATCTCAAGCTGTGCTCCTCTCTAATTACCCTCCAATGCTAGAAAACAGAGAGGAAGAAAAGAGAAAAGGGAAAATAGATCCCAGCATGCATTAGTAATGGTTTATATTGCTGCCACTTTTATAAACACTTATAAACACTCACTATCACCCTGTCTGTTGGCTTTGGCTCGCTACGTTCTGTTCTCCACTGTGTTCTCTCTCTGTGTGTGTGTGTGTGTGTGTGTGTGTGTGTGTGTGTGTGTGCGTGCGTGCGTGCGTGCGTGCGTGCGTGCGTGCGTGCGTACATGTTAACTGAGTACATTTACATTCTAGTTATTGAGCAGACTGTGTTGGTGGGAAATGAGACCCAGAAGACAGAAAGCAACAACATGTGTATCTGTTGGAAATGGAAACTAGCTAAATGATCTCCATAAGGTTGTGATTAATGATCAACATTAAAGGCTGTGTTACATTCAACGTATTGGACAATATTTCACTGTGCAATATTTTAATTCAGAGACATCATTGTGTGAATGAATGAACTTTAAACATGTTAATATGGCCAAACCAATTACCCTGAGGGAGGTCAACTTTCTTGAATTGACTGTTTCTCTCCCTCTCTCCTCAGAGGCCCCCTGTGGGAAAACCAAACAGGAGTCTGCTGTGGCTCCAGTGCTGCACCACTGTGTGTGGTAGTGACCTGGAGACCAGCACCACTGTGTGTGGTAGTGACCTGGAGACCAGCACCACTGTGTGTGGTAGTGACCTGGAGACCAGCACCACTGTGTGTGGTAGTCACCTGGAGACCAGCACCACTGTGTGTGGTAGTCACCTGGAGACCAGCACCACTGTGTGTGGTAGTCACCTGGAGACCAGCACCACTGTGTGTGGTAGTGACCTGGAGACCAGCACCACTGTGTGTGGTAGTCACCTGGAGACCAGCACCACTGTGTGTGGTAGTCACCTGGATACCAGCACCACTGTGTGTGGTAGTCACCTGGAGACCAGCACCACTGTGTGTGGTAGTGACCTGGAGGCCAGCACCACTGTGTGTGGTAGTGACCTGGAAACCAGCACCACTGTGTGTGGTAGTCACCTGGAGACCAGCACCACTGTGTGTGGTAGTGACCTGGAATCCAGCACCACTGTGTGTGGTAGTCACCTGGAGACCAGCACCACTGTGTGTGGTAGTCACCTGGAGGCCAGCACCACTGTGTGTGGTAGTGACCTGGAGACCAGCACCACTGTGTGTGGTAGTCACCTGGAGACCAGCACCACTGTGTGTAGTAGTCACCTGGAGACCAGCACCACTGTGTGTGGTAGTGACCTGGAGACCAGCACCACTGTGTGTGGTAGTGACCTGGAGACCAGCACCACTGTGTGTGGTAGTCACCTGGAGACCAGCACCACTGTGTGTGGTAGTCACCTGGAGGCCAGCACCACTGTGTGTGGTAGTCACCTGGAGACCAGCACCACTGTGTGTGGTAGTCACCTGGAGAGCAGCACCACTGTGTGTGGTAGTCACCTGGAGACCAGCACCACTGTGTGTGGTAGTCACCTGGAGACCAGCACCACTGTGTGTGGTAGTCACCTGGAGGCCAGCACCACTGTGTGTGGTAGTGACCTGGAGAACAGCACCACTGTGTGTGGTAGTCACCTGGAGACCAGCACCACTGTGTGTGGTAGTCACCTGGAGACCAGCACCACTGTGTGAGGTAGTCACCTGGAGACCAGCACCACTGTGTGTGGTAGTCACCTGGAGACCAGCACCACTGTGTGTGGTAGTCACCTGGAGACCAGCACCACTGTGTGTGGTAGTCACCTGGAGGCCAGCACCACTGTGTGTGGTAGTCACCTGGAGACCAGCACCACTGTGTGTGGTAGTCACCTGGAGACCAGCACCACTGTGTGTGGTAGTGACCTGGAGACCAGCATCACTGTGTGTGGTAATCACCTGGAGACCAGTACCACTGTGTGTGGTAGTCACCTGGAGGCCAGCACCACTGTGTGTGGTAGTCACCTGGAGACCAGCACCACTGTGTGTGTGTGGTCGTGACCTGGAGACCAGCACCACTGTGTGTGGTAGTCACCTGGAGGCCAGCACCACTGTGTGTGATAGTCACCTGGAGGCCAGCACCACTGTGTGGTAGTCACCTGGAGGCCAGCACCACTGTGTGTGGTAGTCACCTGGAGACCAGCACCACTGTGTGTGGTAGTCATCTGGAGACCAGCACCACTGTGTGTGGTAGTCACCTGGAGACCAGCACCACTGTGTGTGGTAGTCACCTGGAGACCAGCACCACTGTGTGTGGTAGTGACCTGGAGACCAGCACCACTGTGTGTGGTAGTCACCTACAGCTCTGACCACCTGCAGACACAGCAGACTCCTGTTTGGTTTTTCCACAGGGGGCCTCTGAGGAGAGAGGGAGAGAAACAGAGCCCAAAGCTGAGGACACAAACACAGACCAAGACATCTAAATCCTCCTCTCACCAACACCTACCCCCCTCAGTCCTCTCCCCACCACAGTGTCCTCCCTCAGTACCCCATCAGTCCTCCCCCACCACACTGTCCTGCCTCTGTCCTCCCCCACCACACACTGTCCTCCCTCTGTCCTCCTTCAGTCCTCTCCCCACCACACTGTCCTCCCTCAGTACCCCATCAGTCCTCCCCCCACCACACTGTCCTTCCTCAGTCCTCAACCACACCCTGTCCTCCCCCAGTCAGGACACAGGCTAAAAAGGGCAAACCCGTCTTCTAATAACTGTACATAGCAACTGATGGTTACCTCCATGATTACTTGGCATTCATAACATTATTACAGATCTGAGAGGAAAACATCATCTAGCCATCAGCGTTGATATCAGATGACTTACGGAAAGTTATGAAAAACTCTAAAACCAAACTTTATGTTTTCTGGGAAAACTAACCGCAAATATACATTTTACATGTGTATACTGTGAAAACACATTTGACAATTAGGCCTACACCCCAACGTTTATTTATTCTGCTCAATCACCATCCTCTAACTCACAGCAACACACACACACACACACACACACACACACACACACACACACACACACACACACACACACACACACACACACACACACACACACACACACACACACACACACACACACACAATGTGCTTGCACACGCCCACACATCCCTGCATGCACAAACACACACATGCACGCACGGGCACACAGCTTTTTGACAAGGTAGGAAAACATTTTACAGACAAGCTGAGAGAGAGAGAGAGAGAGAGAGAGAGAGAATGCATGCAGAGCAGAATTAGGCCGATACCCGCTAATGATCAAAATCCAGAAAATATCTGTTAAATTCTACAACCACCTAAAAGGAAGCGATTCCCAAACCTTCCACAACATAGTCATCACCAACAATGAAATTAACCTGGAGAAGAGCCTCCTAAGCAAGCTGGTCCTGGGGCTCTGTTCACAAACACAAAGAGACCAGAGCCCCAGGACAGCAACACAATTAGACTCAACCATATCATGAGAAAACAAAAAGATAATTACTTGACACATTGGAAAGAATTAACAAAAAAACAGAGCAAACTAATGATGTTTGGCCCTAAACAGAGAGAACACAGTGGCAGAATACCTGACCACTATGACTGACCCAAAATTAAGGAAAGCTTTGACTATGTACAGACTCGGTGATCCTAGCCTTGCTATTGAAACAGGTCGCCGTAGACAGACCTGTCTCTCAAGAGAAGACAGGCTATGTGCACACTGCCCACAAAATGAGGTGGAAACTGAGCTGCACTTCCTAACCTCCTGCCAAATGTATGACCATATTAGAGACATATATTTCCTTCAGATTACACAGAACTGCAAAGAATTCCAATTTGTAAGTCGCTCTGGATAAGAGCGTCTGCTAAATGACTTAAATGTAAATGTAAAAATTCAAAAATAAATCAAATTTTGATAAACTCCCATATCTATTGGGTGAAATACCACAGTAGCAAGATTTGTGACCTGTTGCCACAAGAAAAGGGCAACCAGTGAAGAACAAACACCATTGTACATGTTTATTTATTTTCCCTTTTCTACTTTAACTATTTACACATCATTACAACACTGTATATAGACATAATATGACATTTGAAATGTCTTTATTATTGTTGGAACTTATGTGAGTGTAATGTTTACTGTTACATTTTTATTGTTTATTTCACTTTTGTTTATTATCTATTTCACTTGCTTTGGCAATGTAAACATATGTTTCCCATGCCAATAATGCCCCTTAAATTGAAATTGAATTGAGATAAAGAGAGAGTAGGCGAGAGATAGAGAGAGAGCGAGAGAAGCTGAAACTCAGAACACACTATCATCACAGTTCCCTCCTGCCTGAAATAACATTGGTAACACTTCACTTAAAGCCTACAAGACAATGATAATGTATGTAGAATGCATATGACTATATGTGATCATGTATGCCACTCTTTTGAAAAGGTTACAGTCAGAGGATTCTTACACAGGAATCGTGACGTCTGTAGGAGACTTGAACTAAAAGCTGAATCTGAGAACAGACAACAAAGCCCAACTCCCTCTTGGCTGCCTGAAATAACACAACAACCCCGAAGATACCGTATACTCAATGTATAGGACTAGGTCTATAAAAGATAATGTATACTCAATGTATAGGAATAGGTCTATAACAGGTAATGTATACTCAATGTATAGGACTAGGTCTATAAAAGATAATGTATACTCAATGTATAGGAATAGGTCTATAACAGGTAATGTATACTCAATGTATAGGACTAGGTCTATAACAGGTAACGTATACTCAATGTATAGGAATAGGTCTATAAAAGATAACGTATACTCAATATATAGGACTAGGTCTATAAAAGATAATGTAGGATCAATATATAGGACTAGGTCTATAAAATATATCGTATGATCAATGTATAGGACTAGGTCTATAAAAGATATCGTATGATCAATGTATAGGACTAGGTCTATAAAAGATAACGTATACTCAATGTATAGGACTAGGTCTATAAAAGATAATGTAGGATCAATATATAGGACTAGGTCTATAAAATATATCGTATGATCAATGTATAGGACTAGGTCTATAAAAGATATCGTATGATCAATGTATAGGACTAGGTCTATAAAAGATAACGTATACTCAATATATAGGACTAGGTCTATAAAAGATAATGTAGGATCAATATATAGGACTAGGTCTATATAAGATAATGTATGCCACGCTGAAATAGCTCTTATAGGGCCGGTTTCCCGGACACAGATTAAGTTTAGTCCTAGATGAACGTGTTCAGTGAACGTGCTTCTTACTCCAGAGTTAAGTCTAATCTGTGTGGGGAAACAGGCTGATAATGACCATCAGGAGATGATGTTGCAAAGGTCAAAGTTCAGTAAATGAGTTGCAGAAAGTTTGCATGCGCTCCACCATATGTTCTATAGAGGACTGTCATTACTAGGTCTGTGCTAATGTTCCATTTCACATGATATTCTCACAGACAAGACCTTTGTTTACAGCCAATTAGCATGTAAATGCAGAATGATGGCAGGAAAGGGAGGAAACGTGTGCTTTACGGCTGTAAAGGCATAAGTGTGGAAAACGTTACATATGGTCACCGATGCTCTGCGGTGTCACTAAACTCTCTCTCCAGCTCTCACTTTATGTGGTGAGTGTAATGCTTAACAGGTGCCAACTGATACGAGGACTGTTCCCCATTACACACACGCGCACTCGCACGCACACACACGCACACACACACACACACCCCATTATACCTCAGAAGAAGAAATGGCATCCTCCTTTTACTATGTGTATCTGTACTTCCCTTGACCCAACCTAATGTCTGGGATGGAAACTGGGCTGTGGTAGGTTCTGACAGGAAGCTGACCAAATTACAGGTCATTCATCCCCAATTATTACTAAATAAAAGGTCTGTTTAATCAGTGTCAATTAATGCAACAAACAGATTACATACAGTAGGGGTACAGATCTCTTTCAGACAGCTGAGCTGGTATGAGATTATCTCATTCTAACACACTGAGAGAGAGAGAGAGAGAGAGAGAGAGAGAGAGAGAGTGCTGTATCTGTGCTTCACATGTAAGTCTGATTGCAGCAGGTAGCCAGGTATCCTCGAGGTTAGAGCATTGGTCCAGTAACCAAATGGTTTCTGGTTTGAATACCGGAGCTGACAAGGGAAAAAATAAACATGTCACTGTGCCCTTGAGCAAGGCACTTAACCCTAATTGCTCCAGGGGCACAGTACAATGGTGACCCTGGCTGTGACCCCATTCCCTGTGGGTGTCTCAGGGGAAGTTGGGATATGGTGACCCTGGCTGTGACCCCATTCCCTGTGGGTGTCTCAGGGGAAGTTGGGATATGGTGACCCTGGTTGTGACCCCATTCCCTGTGGGTGTCTCAGGGGAAGTTGGGATATGGTGACCCTGGTTGTGACCCCACTCCCTGTGGGTGTCTCAGGGGAAGTTGGGATATGGTGACCCTGGTTGTGACCCAAAAACTAGCAAAAATACACATTTCCGTTACACACTGTGTGTAACAGGACACATATAAACACCCACAAAGTACTGTAGAGGTCAATAAGCAGCAATAACACCATAAAGATTATTACTTAATTACATTAAAGTAATTGGTTATTGTCAAGAAAAAGGGTTGAATTCAGGACAATATTTAGTTTAAGATCAACATGGGAAATGAAATAAAGAAAACGCCTGTGAAAAAACTAATCTTTTAGAAACAGGGACAGGAATTGATTTGGGTCTTGTACATGTCACAATAAATTAAGCTGTTTAATCGCTCTCTGCTTGACAAAATACCCAAATTGTAGATGTGTACTCCTACAAAAGTACTCTGCGGCTTGTTGAAATATTACCAATGAGATGTGTGGAAGGAAGCCTTGTAATTTCATTGACACATTTACAATTGAAAGACACATTCTTTCCACTCTCTAGGTCAGTGGTTCCCAAACTTTTTATAGTCCCGTACCCCTTCAAACATTCAACCTCCAACTATGTACCCCCTCTAGCACCAGGGTCAGCGCACTCTCAAATGTTGTTTTTTGCGAACATTGTAAGCCTGCCACTGACACACTATACAATATATTTATAAAACATAAGAGTGAGTGTGAGTTTTTGTCACATTTCACGACTTCCGCGGAATCTTTCTCTCCTTGCTCGGGCGGCGCTCGGTGGTCGACGTCACCGGTCTTCTAGCCATCGCCGATCCACGTTTCATTTTCCATTGGTTTTGTCCATGAAAACCACACACCTGGTTTTCATTTCCCAATTACTGGTCATGTATTTAACCCTCTGTTTCCCCCATGTCTTTGTGTTTGATTGTTTATTGTTCAGGTTGGTACGTTTCCAGCTGTTTTTTTCCAGGTGCTGTTTTCACCCGTGTTTTGTGGCAACCGTTATTGTTCGCACACTGGTATGTTTACTGTGTGCTATTTGTCTAGTAGTGCGTTATTCACTCATCTCTGCTCTCCTGCGCCTGACTTCATGCACCAGCTACACCCACCGCATGACATCACAACCCGGCTCGTGGGAAGTGACAGAGCTCTTATAGGACCAGGGCACAAATAATAATATAATAATAATCAATCATTTTGCTCTTTATTTAGCCATCTTACATATAAAACCTTATTTGTTAATTGAAAATTGTGAATAACTCACCACAGGTTAATGAGAAGGGTGTGCTTGACAGGATGCACATAACTCTGCAATGTTGGGTTGTATTGGAGAGAGTCTTAAATCATTTTCCACACACAGTCTGTGCTGTATTTAGTTTTCATGCTAGTGAGGGCCAAGAATCCACTCTCACATAGATATGTGGTTGCAAAGGGCATCCATGTCTTAACAGCGCAATTTGCCAAGTCAAGAAACTCTGAGCGCAGCCCTATCCAGAAATCTGGCAGTGGCTTCTGATTAAATACAATTTTCACAGAACCGCTTGTTGCAATTTCTATGAGGCTCTCTTGTTCAGATATTGGTAAGTTGACTGGAAGCAGGGCATGAAAGGGATAACGAATCCAGTTGTTTGTGTCGACCGCTTCGGGAAAGTACCTGAGTAATTTGCGCACCCAGCTCACTCAGGTGCTTCGCTATATCACATTTGACATTGTCTGTAAGCTTGAGTTCATTTACACATAACAAATTATGCAATGATGGAAAGACCTGTGTGTTGTCCTTGTTAATGCAGACAGAGAAGATCTCCAACGTCTTAATCATAGCCTCAATTATGTCCCGCATATTGAATGTAGTCCCTGTAATCCTAGATTCAGATCATTCAGGTGAGAAAAAACATCACCCAGATAGGCCAGTCATGTGAGAAACTCGTCATCATGCAAGTGAAAATTATGGTCAGTAAAGAAAACTTTAAGCTCTCTCAATTAAAAAAAACGTGTCAATATTTTGTCCCTTGATAACCAGCGCACTTCTGTATGTTGTAAAAGTGTTACATGGTCGCTGCCCATATCATTGCATAATGCAGAAAATGCACGAGAGTTCAGGGGCCTTGCTTTAACAAAGTTAACCATTTTCACTGTAGTGTCCAAAACGTCTTTCAAGCTGTCAGGCATTCCCTTGGCATTAAGAGCCTCTCAGTGGATGCTGCAGTGTACCCAAGTGGATGCTGCAGTGTACCCACTCCACTATGTCGCCCTGTCATGGCTTTTGCACCATCAGTACAGATACCAACACATCTTGACCACCAAAGTCCATTTGATGTCACAAAGCTGTCCAGTACTTAAAAAATATCCTCTCCTGATGTCCTGGTTTCCAGTGGTTTGCAGAAGAGGATGTCTTCCTTAATTGACCCCCCATAAACGTAACAGACATATACCAGGAGCTGTGCCAGGCCCGCCACATCTGTTGACTCATCCAGCTGTAACACATATAATTCACTGCCTTGTATGAGAAGCAGTAATTGTTTCAAAACATCTTCTGTCATGCTACTGATGCGTCGTGAAACAGTGTTGTTTGATGAAATCATTGTCTGTATAGTTTTTTGGGCCTTTTCCCCCAGCATTGTCCCAGCCATATCCGCGGCAGCAGGAAGAATTAAGTCCTCCACAATAGTATGAGGCTTGCCTGTCCTATCCACTCGGTAGCTCACCATATAAGACTCTTCTAGCCCCTTCTTATTAATGGTATCTGTTGCTTTTATACATGTCTTACAACTCGAAAGTCATCTTTATTCTAACTCAAAAATCTCCCGTGGCTTATTTTTCTAATTGTCATGTTTCGTTTGTAAAAGTCTGCGCAAGAGTGAAGGTTTCCAGCAAGAGAGTACCGGTTAATGTGATTGGATGTTAATTATTTGACTAGGCTATCTGTGTTTGACATTGTGTTGTTATTTCGCTGAACACTAGATGGTTTCATTTTACTTTTAGCAGTGAAACGAGGATATTCAGGCGAGAAAAAAACCTCACCGAAATGTATAGCCCCATTAGAAATATAAATGTACTGTTTGAAAATGTTAAAAAATGTTTAAAAAAAAATGTTAATCACATTTTTTGGGGCGTACCCCAGTTTGGGAATACCTGCTCTAGGTTCAGACTGTACTGATGGAAGGGTTCATCTTGACCAGCCTCTAGGTTCAGACTGTACTGATGGAAGGGTTCATCTTGACCAGCCTCTAGGTTCAGACTGTACTGATGGAAGGGTTCAGCTTGACCAGCCTCTAGGTTCAGACTGTACTGATGGAAGGGATCAGCTTGACCAGCCTCTAGGTTCAGACTGTACTGATGGAAGGGTTCAGCTTGACCAGCCTCTAGGTTCAGACTGTACTGATGGAAGGGTTCAGCTTGACCAGCCTCTAGGTTCAGACTGTACTGATGGAAGGGTTCAGCTTGACCAGCCTCTAGGTTCAGACTGTACTGATGGAAGGGTTCAGCTTGACCAGCCTCTAGGTTCAGACTGTACTGATGGAAGGGTTCAGCTTGACCAGCCTCTAGGTTCAGACTGTACTGATGGAAAGGTTCAGCTTGACCAGCCTCTAGGTTCAGACTGTACTGATGTAACACTAATAACTCCACTAGTAACCACACTAGTAACCACACTAGTAACCCCAATAGTAGCCCCACTAGTAACCACACTAGTAACTCCACTAGTAACTCCACTAGTAACCCAACTAGTAGCCCCACTAGTAACCACACTAGTTACCCCACTAGTAAACACACTAGTTACCCCACTAGTAACCACACTAGTAACCACACTAGTAACCACACTAGCAACCACACTAGTAACCCCACTAGTAGCCCCACTAGTAACCACACTAGTAACTCCACTAGTAACCCAACTAGTAGCCCCACTAGTAACCACACTAGTTACCCCACTAGTAACCACACTAGTAACCCCACTAGTTACCCCACTAGTAACCACACTAGTAACCCAACTAGTAGCCCCACTAGTAACCACACTAGTTACCCCACTAGTAAACACACTAGTTACCCCACTAGTAACCACACTAGTAACCACACTAGTAACCACACTAGCAACCACACTAGTAACCCCACTAGTAGCCCCACTAGTAACCACACTAGTAACTCCACTAGTAACTCCACTAGTAACCCGACTAGTAGCCCCACTAGTAACCACACTAGTTACCCCACTAGTAACCACACTAGTAACCACACTAGTAACCACACTAGTAACCCCACTAGTTACCCCACTAGTAACCACACTAGTAACCCCACTAGTTACCCCACTAGTAAACACACTATTAACCACACTAGTAACCCCACTAGTTACCCCACTAGTAACCACACTAGTAGCCCCACTAGTAACCATACTAGTAACCCCCCCACTATTTACCCCACTAGTAAACACACAATTAACCACACTAGTAACCCCACTAGTAACCACACTAGTAACCCCACTAGTTACCCCACTAGTAACCACACTAGTAACCCCACTAGTTACCCCACTAGTAAACACACTAGTAACCACACCAGTAACCCCACTAGTTACCCCACTAGTAATCACGCTAGAAACCACACCAGTAACCCCACTAGTAACCACACTAGTAACCCCACTACTAACCACGCTAGTAAACACACTAGTAACCCCACTAGTAAACACAGTAGTAACCCCACTAGTAACCACACCAGTAACCACACTACTAACCACACCAGTAACCCCACAAGTAAACCCACTAGTAACCCCACTAGTAACCACACTAGTAAACCCACTAGTAACCCCACTAGTAACCCCACTAGTAAACACACTAGTAACCACACTAGTAAACCCACTAGTAACCCCACTAGTAACCACACTAGTAACCACACTAGTAAACCCACTAGTAACCCCACTAGTAACCACACTAGTAACCACACTAGTAAACCCACTAGTAACCCCACTAGTAACCACACTAGTAAACACACTAGTAACCACACTAGTAACCCCACTAGTAACCCCACTAGTAACCACACTAGTAACCACACTAGTAACCCCACTAGTAACCACACTAGTAATCACGCTAGTAACCACACCAGTAACCCCACTAGTAACCATGCTAGTAAACCCACTAGTAAACACACTAGTAAACACACTAGTAACCACACTACTAACCACGCTAGTAAACACACTAGTAACCATGCTAGTAACCACACTACTAACCCCACTAGTAAACACACTAGTAACCACACTACTAACCACACTAGTAAACACACTAGTAACCATGCTAGTAACCACACTACTAACCCCACTAGTAAACACACTACTAACCCCACTAGTAAACACACTAGTAAACACACTAGTAACCCCACTAGTAACCCCACTAGTAACCACACTAGTAACCACACTAGTAAACCCACTAGTAACCACACTAGTAACCACACTAGTAACCCCACTAGTAACCACACTAGTAATCACGCTAGTTACCACACCAGTAACCCCACTAGTAACCATGCTAGTAACCACACTACTAACCACGCTAGTAAACACACTAGTAACCATGCTAGTAACCACACTACTAACCCCACTAGTAAACACACTACTAACCCCACTAGTAAACACACTAGTAAACACACTAGTAACCCCACTAGTAAACACACTAGTAAACACACTAGTAAACACACCAGTAACCCCACTAGTAAACACACTAGTAACCCCACTAGTAAACACACCAGTAACCCCACTAGTAAACACAGTAGTAAACACACTAGTAAACACACAAGTAACCCCACTAGTAAACACACTAGTAACCCCACTAGTAAACACACTAGTAAACACACCAGTAACCCCACTAGTAAACACACTAGTAACCCCACTAGTAAACACACTAGTAAACACACCAGTAACCCCACTAGTAAACACACTAGTAACCCCACTAGTAAACACACTAGTAACCCCACTAGTAAACACACTAGTAAACACACCAGTAACCCCACTAGTAAACACACTAGTAAACACACCAGTAACCCCACTAGTAAACACACTAGTAAACACACAAGTAACCCCACTAGTAAACACACCAGTAACCCCACTAGTAAACACACTAGTAAACACACAAGTAACCCCACTAGTAAACACACCAGTAACTCCACTAGTAAACACACTAGTAAACACACCAGTAACCCCACTAGTAAACACACCAGTAACCCCACTAGTAAACACACTAGTAAACACACTAGTAACCCCACTAGTAAACACACTAGTAAACACACTAGTAACCCCACTAGTAAACACACTAGTAACCCCACTAGTAAACACACCAGTAACCGCACTAGTAAACACACTAGTAAACACACTAGTAAACACACCAGTAACCCCACATGTAAACACACTAGTAACCCCACTAGTAAACACACTAGTAACCCCAGTAGTAAACACACTAGTAAACACACAAGTAATCCCACTAGTAAACACACTAGTAACCCCACTAGTAAACACACTAGAAACCCCACCAGTAACCCCACTAGTAAACACACTAGTAAACACACCAGTAACCCCACTAGTAAACACACTAGTAACCCCACTAGTAAACACACTAGTAAACACACCAGTAACCCCACTAGTAAACACACTAGTAAACACACCAGTAACCCCACTAGTAAACACACTAGTAACCCCACTAGTAAACACACTAGTAAACACACCAGTAACTCCACTAGTAAACACACTAGTAAACACACCAGTAACCCCACTAGTAAACACACTAGTAAACACACTAGTAACCCCACTAGTAAACACACCAGTAACCCCACTAGTAAACACACTAGTAAACACACAAGTAACCCCACTAGTAAACACACCAGTAACCCCACTAGTAAACACACTAGTAAACACACCAGTAACCCCACTAGTAAACACACCAGTAACCCCACTAGTAAACACAGTAGTAAACACACTAGTAACCCCACTAGTAAACACACTAGTAACCCCACTAGTAACCCCACTAGTAACCACACTAGTAACCCCACTAGTAAACACACTAGTAACCCCACTAGTAAACACACTAGTAAACACACTAGTAAACACACTAGTAAACACACCAGTAACCCCACTAGTAAACACACTAGTAAACACACTAGTAAACACAGTAGTAAACACACTAGTAAACACACCAGTAACCCCACTAGTAAACACAGTAGTAACCACACTAGTAACCCCACTAGTAACCACACTAGTAACCCCACTAGTAAACACACTAGTAAAGACACTAGTAAACACACTAGTAACCCCACTAGTAAACACACTAGTAAACACACCAGTAACCCCACTAGTAACCCCACTAGTAAACACACTAGTAAACACACTAGTAAACACACCAGTAACCCCACTAGTAAACACAGTAGTAACCACACTAGTAAACACACTAGTAAACACACAAGTAACCCCACTAGTAACCCCACTAGTAAACACACCAGTAACCCCACTAGTAACCCCACTAGTAACCCCACTAGTAAACACACTAGTAAACACACTAGTAAACACACCAGTAACCCCACTAGTAAACACACTAGTAAACACACAAGTAACCCCACTAGTAACCCCACTAGTAAACACACTAGTAAACACACTAGTAAACACACCAGTAACCCCACACCACTCCATGTCCCTCTGAGCTCCATCCCCAGTTACTTGGCAACATTGTGAGTGAAACAATGAGAAAGACCAATTTCAACTGGCTACGGTTTTAAGAACTGTCATGCAATATATCTTTTTGACTGAGCACTAAACATAGTTGCGTAACACAACGTCTATTTTGACATCCTTTGCATCATGATCTCATCACCGACCTTGTTACATCTTGGACTTTAGTTCAGTGCTGATTTTAGCTGGACTTACAGCAGATGGCTTGTAAACTGAGAGTTAACAGCCCTGGTCGTGTAAACTGAGAGTCAGTTTTAAATCATCTTGATCTATAAAGGCTCTAGCCTCCATTCTTAAACAATATGGACAGTGGCTGTTGGGAAATAGGACCCTGTAGGTCAGCTGCTGGCCATGATGCTGTAGATCAGCTGCTGGCCATGATGCTGTAGGTCAGCTGCTGGCCATGATGTTGTAGATCAGCTGCTGGCCATGATGCTGTAGACCAGCTGCTGGCCAGGACCCTGTAGATCAGCTACTGGCCAGGACCCTGTAGATCAGCTGCTGACCAGGCCAGACCAGGACCCTGTAGATCAGCTGCTGACCAGGCCAGACCAGGACCCTGTAGATCAGCTGCTGACCAGGCCAGACCAGGACGCTGTAGATCAGCTGCTGACCAGACCAGGACCCTGTAGATCAGCTGCTGACCAGGCCAGACCAGGACCCTGTAGATCAGCTGCTGACCAGGCCAGACCAGGACCCTGTAGATCAGCTGCTGACCAGGCCAGACCAGGACCCCGTAGATTAGCTGCTGACCAGACCAGGACCCTGTAGATCAGCTGCTGGCCAGGCCAGACCAGGACCCTGTAGATTAGCTGCTGACCAGACCAGGACCCTGTAGATCAGCTGCTGACCAGACCAGGACCCTGTAGATCAGCTGCTGACCAGACCAGGACCCTGTAGATCAGCTGCTAACCAGGCCAGACCAGGACCCCGTAGATTAGCTGCTGACCAGACCAGACCAGGACCCTGTAGATCAGCTGCTGACCAGGCCAGACCAGGACCCCGTAGATTAGCTGCTGACCAGACCAGGACCCTGTAGATCAGCTGCTGGCCAGGCCAGACCAGGACCCTGTAGATTAGCTGCTGACCAGACCAGGACCCTGTAGATCAGCTGCTGACCAGACCAGGACCCTGTAGATCAGCTGCTAACCAGGCCAGACCAGGACCCCGTAGATTAGCTGCTGACCAGACCAGGACCCTGTAGATCAGCTGCTGGCCAGGCCAGGACCCTGTAGATCAGCTGCTGACCAGACCAGGACCCTGTAGATCAGCTGCTGACCAGGCCAGGACCCTGTAGATCAGCTGCTGGACAGGCCAGACAAGGCGCGTTTCAACGACATTGCTTCATCACTCCGGTTCTCCACTGGCCAGATGAAGAAAGGAAGGAAGATAATTTGTCGCCAAATTATCTCAAATTGTAGAAAAGCAGATAGTGTTGCAAAAATTGGAGGCTCCTAAAGTAGTGTGAATACACATGTCATGCTCAATAGGGTTATTATGAGTGAAGTAAAAAGAAAGGGTTAGGGTGGAAGACACCAGATTGAAGCATTACAGAAGATAATGCTATTAATCTCTTGGGGCAGTGTCATGTTAGAAGCTGCTCAATACTAACTAACAAGAAAACTACACTGAAACTACATGTCACGCCCTGGCCATAGAGAGGGTTTTATTCTCTATTTTGGTTAGCCCAGGGTGTGACTAGGGTGGGCATTCTATGTTCCTTTTTCTAGGTTCTTTATTTTCTATATTTTGGCCGGGTATGGTTCTCAATCAGGGACAGCTGTCTACCGTTGTCTCTGGTTGGGAACCATACTTAGGTAGCCCTTTTTCCCTTCTTGGGTTGTGGGAAGTTGACTTTGTTTAGGGCACATAGCCTTTAGCTTCACGGTAGGTTGGATAGTGTTTATTGTTTTGTTCGGCGTCTTTTCAAATAAAGAGAATATGTACACCCACCACGCTGCACCTTGGTCCTCTCCTTCCAACCGACGTGACACTACACAAGAAAACTACACTGAAACTACACAAGAAAACTACACAAGGAAACCACAAATGGCAACAATACAAAGAAACTACACAAGGAAACTACACAAATAAGCTACACTGAAACTACACAAGGAAAGTACACAGACACTACACAAGGAAATTTTCCAAGGAAACTACACAAGGAAACTACACTGAAACTACACAAGCAAACTACACAAGGAAACTATACAAGCAAACTACACAAGGAAACTACACAAGGAAACTACACTGGAACTACACAAGGAAACTACACAAGGACACTACACAAGGAAACTACACTGGAACTACACAAGGGGTCTACACTGAAACTACACAAGGAAATGACACAAGGAAACTGCACAAGGACACTGCAAAAGAAGACAACAAAAACTGCTAGAAGCACACAATGACACCCAAATGCAGAACAAGCCTCCACTGCACACTAACCTTACAGATTTGCCTTACTGTAATTAGTACCTTAGCCATTCTATCGTTATAGTCCACCCACTACAGCACATGGCGAGACTAGCCTGGTCCCTGAGCTGTTTGTGCTGTATGTATATAGCCAATTCCTATGGTCGATATTGTTGACAAGACCAGGCTGGGACCAGGCAGGGATAAACTAGTGATCACAAACAGATGAACTCACACCCTTTATGTATGTCTTACCGTACTGTATAGAGCCCATCTATTTCCATGTATTCCATTTCACACATGAATGCCAAGCACACACGTTTCTGTAACTCCATGAGGCATAAAGACATGTTCATATGGAGCTCAATTAAATCACTGGCATACAAGGCAGGCCAAAACGCTGCTCGAACGCAGCTAGAACGCTGCTAGAGGCCTGCTAGAACGCAGCTAGTATGCAGCTAGAACACAGCTAGAAGGCTGCTAGAATGGTGCTAGAACACTGCTAGAAGGCAGCTAGAACGCAGCTAGAACACTGCTAGAGCGCTGCTAGAGCGCTGCTAGAACACAACTAGAACGCAGCTAGAATGCTGCTAGAACAAAGCTAGAACGAAGTTAGAAATATTTTAGAACTCAGCTAGAAGGCTGCTAGAACGCTGCTAGAGCACTGCTATAACGAAGCTTGAGCGCTTCTAGAACACTGCTAGAGCGCTGCTAGAATGCAGCTAGAACACTGCTAGAACTCTGCTAGAACGAAGCTAGAACACTGCTAGAATGCTGCTAGAATGAAGCTAGAACACTGCTAGAGCGCTGCTAGAATGAAGCTAGAACACTGCTAGAACGAAGCTAGATTGCTGCTAGAATGCTGCTATAACAAAGCTAGAACGAAGCTAGAAATATTTTAGAACGCAGCTAGAAGGCTGCTAGAACGCTGCTAGAGCGCTGCTATAACGTAGCTAAAACGCTGCTAGAACACTGCTAGAGCGCTGCTAGAACGCAGCTAGAACACTGCTAGAGCGCTGCTAGAATGAAGCTAGAACACTGCTAGAGCGCTGCTAGAACGAAGCTAGAACGCTGCTAGAATGCTGCTAGAACGAAGCTAGATTGCTGCTAGAATGCTGCTATAACAAAGCTAGAACGAAGCTAGAAATATTTTAGAACGCAGCTAGAAGGCTGCTAGAACGCTGCTAGAGCGCTGCTATAACGAAGCTAAAACGCTGCTAGAACACTGCTAGAGCGCTGCTAGAACGCAGCTAGAACACTGCTAGAGCGCTGCTAGAATGAAGCTAGAACACTGCTAGAGCGCTGCTAGAACGAAGCTAGAACGCTGCTAGAATGCTGCTAGAATGAAGCTAGAACGCTGCTAGAACACTGCTAGAACGAAGCTAGAATGCTGCTGGAGTGCAGCTAGAACGCTGCTAGAATGCTGCTAGAACGAAGCTAGAATGCTGCTAGAACAAAGCTAGAACGAAGCTAGAAATATTTTAGAACGCAGCTAGAAGGCTGCTAGAACGCTGCTAGAACAAAGCTAGAACGCTGCTAGAGCACTGCTAGAACGAAGCTAGAACGCTGCTAGAATGCTGCTAGAAGGAAGCTAGATCGCTGCTAGAACGAAGCTATAATGAAGCTAGAACGAAGCTAGATATATTTTAGAATGCAGCTAGAAGGCTGCTAGAACACTGCTAGAACGAAGCTAGACAGCTGCTAGAACGCTGCTAGAACAAAGCTAGAACGCTGCTAGAACACAGCTAGAACACAGCTAGAACGAAGCTAGAACGCAGCTAGAACGCAGCTACAGCGCTGCTTGGCACTCACTGCAGTGGGTTGAGTCAGTATACTGTAACAAGTTAGTATAACACAATTTGTGGTGTTGGGCGATGGACCACATAATTATCATATAGCTGCTATGGACTTGTTGGCAGCTTATTACAATGTTGATTATTTAAGACACATAATTTACTTGTTTGACAGTATTATCGGAGGGTTTTCTATGTTAGGTTAGTGAACCAACCCTTCTGAATTACTTCACATATGAGACCCTCCATGAAGCCCTCAGTGGACCTACTGTAACTGGGCAGAGAAAGATACAATTTACCACGGTCAAATGATGCCAGCAATTCATTACTACGATAGGATTGTTTGCAGAGTCTGTGATAATAGTCTTAGTATTGGTGGTACGAGGGCTACTGTCTAGTCCAAAAACAGTAGTCAAGTCTCAGGAACAAAGATAATGGTTGACGTCATGTCACCCAGCCCATCACTAGCTATACAGCTCCATTTAAACCATCTACAATCTGCTTCTGAGGAAGATCAGCTATAAGAGTTTCCTGCAGTCCTTTCCTGAATCCTGCTGAGTGTTGTACCACACATGGATACCAATACCAGACATGGATCCCAATACCAGACATGGATCTCAATACCAGACATGGATCCCAATACCAGACATGGATCCCAATACCAGACATGGATCCCAATACCACACATGGATCCCAATACCCCACATGGACCCCAATACCAGACATGGATCCCAATACCACACATGGATCCCAATACCCCACATGGATCCCAATACCAGACATGGATCCCAATACCAGACATGGATCCCAATACCACACATGGATCCCAATACCAGACATGGATCCCAATACCAGACATGGATCTCAATACCAGACATGGATCGCCATACCAGACATGGATCCCAATACCAGACATGGATCCCAATACCACACATGGATCCCAATACCCCACATGGACCCCAATACCAGACATGGATCCCAATACCAGACATGGATCCCAATACCACACATGGATCCCAATACCCCACATGGATCCCAATACCAGACATGGATCCCAATACCAGACATGGATCCCAATACCAGACATGGATCCCAATACCAGACATGGATCCCAATACCAGACATGGATCCCAATACCAGACATGGATCCCAATACCACACATGGATCCCAATACCCCACATGGACCCCAATACCACACATGGATCCCAATACCAGACATGGATCCCAATACCCCACATGGATCCCAATACCAGACATGGATCCCAATACCAGACATGGATCCCAATACCAGACATGGATCCCAATACCACACATGGATCCCAATACCAGACATGGATCCCAATACCAGACATGGATCCCAATACCAGACATGGATCCCAATACCAGACATGGATCCCAATACCAGACATGGATCCCAATACCCCACATGGATCCCAATACCCCACATGGATCCCAATACCAGACATGGATCCCAATACCAGACATGGATCCCAATACCACACATGGATCCCAATACCAGACATGGATCCCAATACCAGACATGGATCCCAATACCAGACATGGATCCCAATACCAGACATGGATCCCAATACCAGACATGGATCCCAATACCAGACATGGAGCACGGACCAACTACAGAATGTCCAACAGGAGCGTGAAGGATTATGAACAAAGTGATGTCATCTCATGAAAAACAGGCATCCCTGTTGTGGCTGCAGCTTCAAAGGACAAGTTCTGCGACCCAAATGGCACCCTTTTCCCTATACAGTGCACTACTTTTCACTAGAGCCCACAGGGCTCTTTGGGCTCTGGTCAAAAGTAGTGCACTATATAGGGAATAGGGTGCTATTTGGGACCTAGCCAAGGAGTTGAACAATTTTGCAGGTTTGTCTTTTCTTGGACAGAATAAGTCCCATTCAGAGCAGAGAGCCTGCCTGCCTCCTTCTGTACCTGACCTAATTCTGTCATGTGCTTTAACAGTCCCACCATATGTTACACAGAGCAGAGCGGAGCAGAGCGGAGCGGCTGCCTTGACGAGTCATAAAAATGTAGTAGTACTGTCGGCACCACAACCTCTGCCATCCCGTCACGTTAGGCTACATCTCCTCTATGTACTACAGCACACTACAACTAGTCATATTTATTAGTGCCGTATTTCTGGCTCCCAGTCACTTGGCTGTGTCCAAAATGGAATCCATAGGGCTCTGGACAAAAGCAGGGCACTATATAAGGACTAGGGTTCCATTTGGGACTATTCAATCAGGTTGAATGTGATGCAGGGACTAGACAAAGAGACTCAATAAACAGGAAGGTTTCTGGGAAGCGGATGGGATGATGACATCCTCACTGGCCTCTAATATCTGCCATCCTAGAAACGACAAACGTTGTTGTCTGCCCAGAGAGAACCTGATGTGGTTTTTAAATAGACTGAATCTAGAAGATGTTTTGTCAAAGCAAATTGTGGGAAACTGGGAAACGATTGCTCCCGTCTAGACACAGCAGTGAAGCTACGACGGACGTTAGGGTCAAACGTTTATATGCATCTCTGCCGTTTGCTTGACTGGGATCTTTCTGCCAGGAGTCTGTGTCATGGGGAACAGAGGGGGGCACCTGCTCCAAATGCGTGTGACAGGACGTCATTATCGTGTCACAGGTCAGAGGTCTTTAAGAAACTGTTCAGGAAAAAAAGTGGTACCTTAAGTGTACTGAGATAATCAGGACTTGGTGAGGTCAACACTATAGTCCTTGTAAAAAGGTATTTGGGTGCATAATTGTAAGGTTATAAACAACAAAATATATTTCTAGTTTATGCCTGGCTTCAACTGAAAGCAACACATTCAGCTCTATCTCTCCAGCTCCTCTCTAACAGAGTATCTGACCTGAGACCAGTGAGGGCTGGGACTTGGGCTGTGTGCCAAATGGCACCCTTCTCCCTTTATAGTGCACTACCTTTGACCAGGGCCAATAGGGCCAATATGGCTCTGGTCAAAAGTAGTGCACTGCATAGGGAATTGGGTGTCATTTGGGACGCACACTTGGACTCAGACATGGGCCAGGTCTGTGCTGTGCTCTGTGATGTAATGCTAATCCACTGCTGTGCTGAGAAAACTCTGCTTGTCAGAAACGGGGCAATTAAAGGCAGTAACCATGGTGTGCCATGTGACGAGACCAATCAAATCAAAATCCAATTTTAATTGTTACATGCTTCGTAAACAACAGGTGCAAATTAACAGTGAAATGCTTTGCTACCCAACAATGCAGAATATAAAAAATACAAATTATAATAATAGAAAACAACATGTTAACACAACGAATAAATCCACAATGAGTAATGATAGCTTGGCTATATACAAGGGGTACCAGTACAGAGTCAATGATAGCTTGGCTATATACAAGGGGTACCAGTACCAAGTCAATGATAGCTTGGCTATATACAAGGGGTACCAGTACCAAGTCAATGATAGCTTGGCTATATACACGGGGTACCAGTACCAAGTCAATGATAGCTTGGCTATATACAAGGGGTACCAGTACTGGGTCAATGATAGCTTGGCTATATACAAGGGGTGCCAGTACAGAGTCAATGATAGCTTGGCTATATACAAGGGGTACCAGTACCAAGTCAATGATAGCTTGGCTATATACACGGGGTACCAGTACCGAGCCAATGATAGCTTGGCTATATACACGGGGTACCAGTACTGGGTCAATGATAGCTTGGCTATATACAAGGGGTACCAGTACATAGTCAATGATAGTTTGGCTATATACAAGGGGTACCAGTACAGAGTCAATGATAGCTTGGCTATATACACAGGGTACCAGTACTGGGTCAATGATAGTTTGGCTATATACAAGGGGTACCAGTACTGGGTCAATGATAGCTTGGCTATATACAAGGGGTACCAGTACATAGTCAATGATAGTTTGGCTATATACAAGGGGTACCAGTACCGAGCCAATGATAGCTTGGCTATATACACGGGGTACCAGTACATAGTCAATGATAGTTTGGCTATATACACGGGGTACCAGTACCAAGTCAATGATAGTTTGGCTATATACAAGGGGTACCAATACAGAGTCAATGATAGCTTGGCTATATACAAGGGGTACCAGCACCGAGTCGACGATAGCTTGGCAATATGCAAGGGGTACCAGTACCGAGTCGATGTGCAGGGGTACGAGAAAATGGAGATAGATATGTACATATACACTCAACGGTCAGTTTATTAGGTACACCACCCCGTTCACAAAAATGGATCGCTCCTACAGACAGAGAGTCACGTGGGCGTGGCTTGCTATAAAAACAGGCAGACAGGTATCGAGGCATTCAATTACTGTTTGATTGAACTTTAGAATAGGAAAAACGAGTGACCCTAAACGAGTGACCCTGAGCGTGGTATGACCGTTGGTGTCAGGCGTGCCGGATCCAGGATCTCAGAAACCGCAGCCCTCCTGGGCTTTTCATGCACAACAGTATCTAGGGTTTACAGAGAATGGTGTGACAAACAAAAAACATCCATTCAGTGGCAGTCCTGTGGGGAAAAACAGCTGGTTGACGAGAGAGGTCGAAGGAGAATGGCAAGAATGGTGCAAGCTAACAGGCGGGCCACAAATAGACAAATACCAGCACAGTACAACAGTGGTGTGTTGGACAGCATCTCACAGTGCACATCTCGTCCATCCTTGTCATGGATGGGCTATTGCAGCAGACGACCACACCGGGTTCCACTCCTATCAGCTAAAAACAAGAAGAAGTGGCTCCAGTGGGCACATGATCACCAACACTGGTCAATTGAGGAGTGGAAAAACATTGCCTGCTCCGACGAATCCCGGTTCTTGTCGCGTCATGTTGATGGCAGTCAGGGTTTGGCGTAAGCAGCATGGACAAGTGGATCCGTCCTACCTGGTACAGGCTGGTGGCAGTGGTGTACTGGTGTGGGGAATGCTTTCCTGGCACACGTTAAGTCCCTTGATACCAATTGAGCAACAAATGTTTCTGACACCTTGTAGAATCCATGCCCCGAAGAATTCAGGCTCTTCTGGAGGCGAAGGGAGGTCCGACTCGGCACTAGATGGGTGTACCTAATAAACGGGGTAAAGTGATAAGGCAACAGGATAGATAATAGACAGTTGCAGCAGTGTATGTGATAAGTGTGGAAGTGTAGAAGTGTGTGTGTGTGTGTGTGTGTGTGTGTGTGTGTGTGTGTGTGTGTGTGTGTGTGTGTGTATATATACACTGCTCAAAAAAATAAAGGGAACACTTAAATAACACAATGTAACTCCAAGTCAATCACACTTCTGTGAAATCAAAATGTCCACTTAGGAAGCAACACTGATTGACAATAAATTTCACATGCTGTTGTGCAAATGGAATAGACAACAGGTGGAAATTATAGGCAATTAGCAAGACACCCCCAATAAAGGAGTGTTTCTGCAGGTGGGGACCACAGATGCTATGCTTCCTGGCTGATGTTTTGGTCACTTTTGAATGCTGGCGGTGCTTTCACTCTAGTGGTAGCATGAGACGGAGTCTACAACCCACACAAGTGGCTCAGGTAGTGCAGCTCATCCAGGATGGCACATCAATGCGAGCTGTGGCAAGAAGGTTTGCTGTGTCTGTCAGCGTAGTGTCCAGAGCATGGAGGCGCTACCAGGAGACAGGCCAGTACATCAGGAGACGTGAAGGAGGCCGTAGGAGGGCAACAACCCAGCAGCAGGACCGCTACCTCCGCCTTTGTGCAAGGAGGAGCAGGAGGAGCACTGCCAGAGCCCTGCAAAATGACCTCCAACAGGCCACAAATGTGCATGTGTCTGCTCAAATGGTCAGAAACAGACTCCATGAGGGTGGTATGAGGGCCCGACGTCCACAGGTGGGGGTTGTGCTTACAGCCCAACACCGTGCAGGACGTTTGGCATTTGCCAGAGAACACCAAGATTGGCAAATTCTCCACTGGCGCCCTGTGCTCTTCACAGATGAAAGCAGGTTCACACTGAGCACGTGACAGACGTGACAGAGTCTGGAGACGCAGTGGAGAACGTTCTGCTGCCTGCAACATCCTCCAGCATGACCGGTTTGGCGGTGGGTCAGTCATGGTGTGGGGTGGCATTTCTTTGGGGGGCCGCACAGCCCTCCATGTGCTCACTAGAGGTAGCCTGACTGCCATTAGGAAGCGAGATGAGATCCTCAGACCCCTTGTGAGACCATATGCTGGTGCGGTTGGCCCTGGGTTCCTCCTAATGCAAGACAATGCTAGACCTCATGTGGCTGGAGTGTGTCAGCAGTTCCTGCAAGAGGAAGGCATTGATGTTATGGACTGGCCCGCCCGTTCCCCAGACCTGAATCCAATTGAGCACATCTGGGACATCATGTCTCGCTCCATCCACCAACGCCACGTTGCACCACAGACTGTCCAGGAGTTGGCGGATGCTTTAGTCCAGGTCTGGGAGGAGATCCCTCAGGAGACCATCCGCCACCTCATCAGGAGCATGCCCAGGCATTGTAGGGAGGTCATACAGGCACGTGGAGGCCACACACACTACTGAGCCTCATTTTGACTTGTTTTAAGGACATTACATCAAAGTTGGATCAGCCTGTAGTGTGGTTTTCCACTTTAATTTTGAGTGTGACTCCAAATCCAGACCTCCATGGTTTGATAAATTGGATTTCCATTCATTATTTTTGTGTGATTTTGTTGTCTGCACATTCAACTATGTAAAGAAAAAAGTATTTAATAAGATTATTTCATTCATTCAGATCTAGGATGTGTTGTTTAAGTGTTCCCTTTATTTTTTTGAGCAGTATATATATGTATATGTTGAAGTGTCAGTGTGTGTGTGTGTGTGTGTGTGTGTGTGTGTGTGTGTGTGTGTGTGTGTGTGTGTGTGTGTGTGTGTGTCTGGAACGTTCCTAGAGGACCTAAAGGCACTGCTTGAGGGGATGTGGGATGTTAATCTCAACATGGAAGTGTGTTTATTGTGATAGGATGTTTACCAGACTGAAACAACACAGTCACCCACCAAGTTTTATCCTGCTTCTATTTTAGGGATGAGCAACTACTTCAGGAAAGTGCAACTATTTCAGGGACAGGCAGCTATTTCAGTTAAGGGCAACAATTGTAGGGACAGGGGGCTATTTCAGGGACGGGGGGCTAAGGTATGTATGGATCAGGACTGTAACCTCCATAGAAAAGAGTTGGGATCCTATCCCTGATCTATTTGTCACCACAATGACACTTGGAGGAGCAATCAGAGAGGGAAATGGGGACGGATCATAACAACACTACTATATCATCTCATTCTGGCCCGTCACTTAAAGAGATATTTCTTGCTAGAGATCCATTACAGATCATGATGATATCTATGACAGATATGACTGTCAGCAGTCTGGCCACAGTGGGGTGGTTGTGACTCTGGCCACAGTGGGGTGGTTGTGACTCTGGCCACAGTGGGGTGGTTGTGACTCTAGCCACAGTGGGGTGGTTGTGACTCTAGCCACAGTGGGGTGGTTGTGACTCTAGCCACAGTGGGGTGGTTGTGACTCTGGCCACAGTGGGGTGGTTGTGACTCTGGCCACAGTGGGTTGGTTGTGACTCTAGCCACAGTGGGGTGGTTGTGACTCTAGCCACAGTGGGTTGGTTGTGACTCTAGCCACAGTGGGGTGGTTGTGACTCTAGCCACAGTGGGGTGGTTGTGACTCTAGCCACAGTGGGTTGGTTGTGACTCTAGCCACAGTGGGGTGGTTGTGACTCTAGCCACAGTGGGGTGGTTGTGACTCTAGCCACAGTGGGGTGGTTGTGACTCTAGCCACAGTGGGGTGGTTGTGACTCTAGCCACAGTGGGTTGGTTGTGACTCTAGCCACAGTGGGGTGGTTGTGACTCTGGCCACAGTGGGGTGGTTGTGACTCTAGCCACAGTGGGGTGGTTGTGACTCTAGCCACAGTGGGGTGGTTGTGACTCTAGCCACAGTGGGTTGGTTGTGACTCTAGCCACAGTGGGTTGGTTGTGAGCTCTGTGACTGTCTCTCAACATGAGCTATGTGGCTGTCTCTCAACATGAGCTCTGTGGCTGTCTCTCAACATGAGCTCTGTGGCTGTCTCTCAACATGAGCTCTGTGGCTGTCTCTCAACATGAGCTATGTGGCTGTCTCTCAACATGAGCTCTGTGGCTGTCTCTTAACATGAGCTCTGGGGCTGTCTCTCAACATGAGCTCTGTGGCTGTCTCTCAACATGAGCTCTGTGGCTGTCTCTCAACATGAGCTCTGTGGCTGTCTCTCAACATGAGCTCTGTGGCTGTCTCTCAACATGAGCTCTGTGGCTGTCTCTTAACATGAGCTCTGGGGCTGTCTCTCAACATGAGCTCTGTGGCTGTCTCTCAACATGAGCTCTGGGGCTGTCTCTCAACATGAGCTCTGTGGCTGTATCTCAACATGAGCTCTGTGGCTGTCTCTTAACATGAGCTCTGGGGCTGTCTCTTAACATGAGCTCTGGGGCTGTCTCT
The DNA here is from genome assembly GCF_901001165.1 of Salmo trutta. Classification (NCBI taxonomy): domain Eukaryota; kingdom Metazoa; phylum Chordata; class Actinopteri; order Salmoniformes; family Salmonidae; genus Salmo; species Salmo trutta. The sequence continues at coordinate 734,526 of NW_021822244.1, forward strand.
CAACATGAGCTCTGTGGCTGTCTCTCAACATGAGCTCTGTGGCTGTCTCTCAACATGAGCTCTGTGGCTGAACTGACTGAATACTACTTGGCAGTTAAGCTGACAGTTTTAGTGTGTAACATTGCATTTAATTTGATTTAACAGATTTATTCCCTGTTATTCGTTCGAGAGTTTGCATGTATTTTCCAAATATGACTATTAAGATCCTGCTGAGAACAAAATGAAATGTGCATTAGCACTCGTAAAGTTTCTTAGCTGGAATATTGCTACAATAACAAACATACTAACTGGTATTGGTTCATTGTATTATTTCACATTTTGTTTTTCTTAAATGGTTCACTGCAATTGTCTCCTGAGTAACAAATGTGTTCAACATTTAAAGTGTCCTGCTGTTACTTAATTTGAACAATATCAGATCTTATTTCTCCCTTCTGTAGAAAATAATATTTCTCTCTTCTCTGGAAAATGTTTTATCCGTTTTATTCTTCATGAAAAATACTCAAATCTGATCTGGGAGGACCATGTACAAAAGGCTGTAGTAGAGAGATATCCAGCACCTTCAGATAGGATTCACACCACTTGACTTTTTCCACAGTGTTACAGCCTCAATTTAAAATGGGTTAATTTGACACCATACCCCATCATTTCAAAGTGGAATTATGTTATTAGACATTTTTACAAATGAATTGAAAATGAAAAGCTGTCAATAAGTATTCAACACCTTTGTGATGGCAAGCCTGAATAAGTTCAGGAGTAAAAATGTGCTTAACAAGTCACAGAATAAGTTGAATGGACTCTGTGAGCAATAATAGTGTTTATCACTAAACTAGTGATAGTTGGAGTCTCCAAACTTTTCGAGCATGAGAGCTACTAAAACAAAATTGAAATGATATACAAAAACAATTCTAGCAATTTTTTTCTAGGCAGGTGGCCTAGGTTAAGAGTGTTGGGCCAGTAACTGAAAGTTCGCTGGTTTGAATCCCCGAGCCGACAAGGTGGGAAAATATGTCGTTCTGCCCTTGAGCAAGGCAGTTAACCCCCAAACAACACCTGCTGCACGGGCGCCGATAACGTGGATTAAGGCAGCCCTTCGCACCCCTCTGATTCAGAGGGTTAAATGTGGAAGACACATTTGGGATGAATGCTTTCAGCTGTGCAACTGACTAGTCCTTTCTTCTCTTCTCCTCTCATCCTGCAACTCTTTCCCTGGTCCTTAGTGTACAACAGAAAGTAGTGTACTATGTTGTCAACTCTTTCCCTGGTCCTTAGTGTACAACAGATGTTAGTGCACTATGTTGTCAACTCTTTCCCTGGTCCTTAGTGTACAACAGAAAGTAACACACCATGTTGTCAACTCTTTCCCTGGTCCTTAGTGTACAACAGAAAGTAACACACTATGTTGTCAACTCTTTCCCTGGTCCTTAGTGTACAACAGATGTTAGTGCACTATGTTGTCAACTCTTTCCCTGGTCCTTAGTGTACAACAGAAAGTAACACACTATGCTGTCAACTCTTTCCCTGGTCCTTAGTGTACAACAGAAAGTAACACACTATGTTGTCAACTCTTTCCCTGGTCCTTAGTGTACAACAGGAAGTAACACACTATGTTGTCAACTCTTTCCCTGGTCCTTAGTGTACAACAGAAAGTAACACACTATGTTGTCAACTCTTTCCCTGGTCCTTAGTGTACAACAGAAAGTAACACACTATGTTGTCAACTCTTTCCCTGGTCCTTAGTGTACAACAGAAAGTAACACACTATGTTGTCAACTCTTTCCCTGGTCCTTAGTGTACAACAGAAAGTAACACACTATGTTGTCAACTCTTTCCCTGGTCCTTAGTGTACAACAGATGTTAGTGCACTATGTTTTCAGTCAAAATACCTGGTAAAGTAATGGTTAATAAACAACTCTAAGGGGGACCCTATGAAGTCTCTACTGGCAGAGAGCTACCGGTAGGTAGGCTGTGATGAAGTCCTTCCCTCAGCAGTCTCTACTCGCAGAGAGCTACTGGTAGGTAGGCTGTGATGAAGTCCTCCCCTCAGCAGTCTCTACTGGCTGAGAGCTACCGGTAGGTAGGCTGTGATGAAGTCCTCCCCTCAGCAGTCTCTACTGGCTGAGAGCTACCGGTAGGTAGGCTGTGATGAAGTCCTCCCCTCAGCGGTCTCTACTGGCTGAGAGCTACTGGTAGGTAGGCTGTGATGAAGTCCTCCCCTCAGCAGTCTCTAATGGCTGAGAGCTACTGGTAGGTAGGCTGTGATGAAGTCCTCCCCTCAGCGGTCTCTACTGGCTGAGAGCTACCGGTAGGTAGGCTGTGATGAAGTCCTCCCCTCAGCGGTCTCTACTGGCTGAGAGCTACCGGTAGGTAGGCTGTGATGAAGTCCTCCCCTCAGCAGTCTCTACTGTGATGAAGTCCTCCCTTCAGCAGTCTCTACTGGCTGAGAGCTACCGGTAGGTAGGCTGTGATGAAGTCCTCCCCTCAGCAGTCTCTACTGGCTGAGAGCTACCGGTAGGTAGGCTGTGATGAAGTCCTCCCCTCAGCAGTCTCTAGTTGCTGAGAGCTACTGGTTGGTAGGCTGTGATGAAGTCCTCCCTTCAGCAGTCTCTACTGGCTGAGAGCTACCGGTAGGTAGGCTGTGATGAAGTCCTCCCCTCAGCAGTCTCTACTGGCTGAGAGCTACTGGTTGGTAGGCTGTGATGAAGTCCTCCCCTCAGCAGTCTCTACTGGCTGAGAGCTACCGGTAGGTAGGCTGTGATGAAGTCCTCCCCTCAGCAGTCTCTACTGGCTGAGAGCTACCGGTAGGTAGGCTGTGATGAAGTCCTCCCCTCAGCAGTCTCTACTGGCTGAGAGCTACTGGTAGGTAGGCTGTGATGAAGTCCTCCCCTCAGCAGTCTCTACTGGCTGAGAGCTACCGGTAGGTAGGCTGTGATGAAGTCCTCCCCTCAGCGGTCTCTACTGGCTGAGAGCTACTGGTAGGTAGGCTGTGATGAAGTCCTCCCCTCAGCGGTCTCTACTGGCTGAGAGCTACAGGTAGGTAGGCTGTGATGAAGTCCTCCCCTCAGCAGTCTCTACTGGCTGAGAGCTACCGGTAGGTAGGCTGTGATGAAGTCCTCCCCTCAGCAGTCTCTACTGGCTGAGAGCTACTGGTAGGTAGGCTGTGATGAAGTCCTCCCTTCAGCAGTCTCTACTGGCAGAGAGCTACCGGTAGGTAGGCTGTGATGAAGTCCTCCCCTCAGCAGTCTCTACTGGCTGAGAGCTACCGGTAGGTAGGCTGTGATGAAGTCTTCCCCTCAGCAGTCTCTACTGGCTGAGAGCTACCGGTAGGTAGGCTGTGATGAAGTTCTCCCCTCAGCAGTCTCTACTGGCTGAGAGCTACCGGTAGGTAGGCTGTGATGAAGTCCTCCCCTTAGCAGTCTCTACTGGCTGAGAGCTACTGGTAGGTAGGCTGTGATGAAGTCCTCCCCTCAGCAGTCTCTACTGGCTGAGAGCTACCGGTAGGTAGGCTGTGATGAAGTCCTCCCCTCAGCAGTCTCTACTGGCTGAGAGCTACCGGTAGGTAGGCTGTGATGAAGTCCTCCCCTCAGCAGTCTCTACTGGCTGAGAGCTACCGGTAGGTAGGCTGTGATGAAGTCCTCCCCTCAGCAGTCTCTACTGGCAGAGAGCTACCGGTAGGTAGGCTGTGATGAAGTCCTCCCCTCAGCAGTCTCTACTGGCTGAGAGCTACCGGTAGGTAGGCTGTGATGAAGTCCTCCCCTCAGCAGTCTCTACTGGCTGAGAGCTACCGGTAGGTAGGCTGTGATGAAGTCCTCCCCTCAGCAGTCTCTACTGGCTGAGAGCTACCGGTAGGTAGGCTGTGATGAAGTCCTCCCCTCAGCAGTCTCTACTGGCTGAGAGCTACCGGTAGGTAGGCTGTGATGAAGTCCTCCCCTCAGCAGTCTCTACTGGCTGAGAGCTACCGGTAGGTAGGCTGTGATGAAGTCCTCCCCTCAGCAGTCTCTACTGGCAGAGAGCTACCGGTAGGTAGGCTGTGATGAAGTCCTCCCCTCAGCAGTCTCTACTGGCTGAGAGCTACCGGTAGGTAGGCTGTGATGAAGTCCTCCCTTCAGCAGTCTCTACTGGCTGAGAGCTACCGGTAGGTAGGCTGTGATGAAGTCCTCCCCTCAGCAGTCTCTACTGGCTGAGAGCTACCGGTAGGTAGGCTGTGATGAAGTCCTCCCCTCAGCAGTCTCTACTGGCTGAGAGCTACCGGTTGGTAGGCTGTGATGAAGTCCTCCCCTCAGCAGTCTCTACTGGCTGAGAGCTACTGGTTGGTAGGCTGTGATGAAGTCCTCCCCTCAGCAGTCTCTACTGGCTGAGAGCTACCGGTTGGTAGGCTGTGATGAAGTCCTCCCCTCAGCAGTCTCTACTGGCTGAGAGCTACTGGTAGGTAGGCTGTGATGAAGTCCTCCCTTCAGCAGTCTCTACTGGCTGAGAGCTACCGGTAGGTAGGCTGTGATGAAGTCCTCCCTTCAGCAGTCTCTACTGGCAGAGAGCTACCGGTAGGTAGGCTGTGATGAAGTCCTCCCTTAGCAGTCTCTACTGGCTGAGAGCTACTGGTAGGTAGGCTGTGATGAAGTCCTCCCTTCAGCAGTCTCTACTGGCTGAGAGCTACCGGTAGGTAGGCTGTGATGAAGTCCTCCCCTCAGCAGTCTCTACTGGCTGAGAGCTACCGGTAGGTAGGCTGTGATGAAGTCCTCCCCTCAGCAGTCTCTACTGGCTGAGAGCTACCGGTAGGTAGGCTGTGATGAAGTCCTCCCTTCAGCAGTCTCTACTGGCTGAGAGCTACCGGTAGGTAGGCTGTGATGAAGTCCTCCCTTCAGCAGTCTCTACTGGCTGAGAGCTACCGGTAGGTAGGCTGTGATGAAGTCCTCCCCTCAGCAGTCTCTACTGGCTGAGAGCTACCGGTAGGTAGGCTGTGATGAAGTCCTCCCCTCAGCAGTCTCTACTGGCTGAGAGCTACCGGTTGGTAGGCTGTGATGAAGTCCTCCCCTCAGCAGTCTCTACTGGCTGAGAGCTACTGGTTGGTAGGCTGTGATGAAGTCCTCCCCTCAGCAGTCTCTACTGGCTGAGAGCTACCGGTTGGTAGGCTGTGATGAAGTCCTCCCCTCAGCAGTCTCTACTGGCTGAGAGCTACTGGTAGGTAGGCTGTGATGAAGTCCTCCCTTCAGCAGTCTCTACTGGCTGAGAGCTACCGGTAGGTAGGCTGTGATGAAGTCCTCCCTTCAGCAGTCTCTACTGGCAGAGAGCTACCGGTAGGTAGGCTGTGATGAAGTCCTCCCTTAGCAGTCTCTACTGGCTGAGAGCTACTGGTAGGTAGGCTGTGATGAAGTCCTCCCTTCAGCAGTCTCTACTGGCTGAGAGCTACCGGTAGGTAGGCTGTGATGAAGTCCTCCCCTCAGCAGTCTCTACTGGCTGAGAGCTACCGGTAGGTAGGCTGTGATGAAGTCCTCCCCTCAGCAGTCTCTACTGGCTGAGAGCTACCGGTAGGTAGGCTGTGATGAAGTCCTCCCCTCAGCAGTCTCTACTGGCTGAGAGCTACCGGTAGGTAGGCTGTGATGAAGTCCTCCCCTCAGCAGTCTCTACTGTGATGAAGTCCTCCCTTCAGCAGTCTCTTCATTACAAATATAATTGAGACAAATGAACAAAGTACCGTTTTGACAAGCCAATGATTGAGTCGGGTGAGAGGGCGTCAAGGAAGAGAAAGGCATCATCGCACCAGTCAGTAAAATGTAATAGCCAAAATCAAAAACGCACCCATCCTTAGGTCAACGCTTTACACATGGCAACCATCCTCTCACACTAAACTTCCATCCATTCATCAAGAAGTCCCCTGGTATTCCACCCTATACCCAGCGATAGCATCTAATACAAATGTTTACATTAAAAAAAACTAAAGACCGGGACTAATTTCAATGCGTTTGTGAAGAAACTTTGCTACTATAGTCAACCAGTGGACAAGCCCCCGTTTCTCCCCGTTCTCTTGGTTTGTGTTTGTAGTTGGTCACAGTACAGTAATTGTAGGGTCTGATTTTTGCATTAGCAGCGCTGCCTTGACAGACCAGGACACAGGCCCTAGTTCTCTGGTGATAAGACGTGTGACATGAGTCTAGGCAGTCAGGGTCCTGTGATGTCCAGCGGGCTGGAGGGTAGAGATCATTTCTCTACTAAACGCCTAGTGAAAATAGCCTGGTACAGAGACCTGCTCGTGTGTGTGTGTGTGTGTGTGTGTGTGTGTAGCACAGAGACCTGCTCGTGTGTGTGTGTGTGTAGCACAGAGACCTGCTCGTGTGTGTGTGTGTGTAGCACAGAGACCTGCTCGTGTGTGTGTGTGTGTAGCACAGAGACCTGCTCGTGTGTGTGTGTGTGTGTGTGTGTGTGTAGCACAGAGACCTGCTCGTGTGTGTGTGTGTGTGTGTGTAGCACAGAGACCTGCTCGTGTGTGTGTGTGTGTGTAGCACAGAGACCTGCTCGTGTGTGTGTGTGTGTAGCACAGAGACCTGCTCGTGTGTGTGTGTGTGTGTGTGTGTAGCACAGAGACCTGCTCGTGTGTGTGTGTGTGTGTAGCACAGAGACCTGCTCGTGTGTGTGTGTGTGTGTAGCACAGAGACCTGCTCGTGTGTGTGTGTGTGTGTGTGTGTGTAGCACAGAGACCTGCTCGTGTGTGTGTGTGTGTAGCACAGAGACCTGCTCGTGTGTGTGTGTGTGTGTGTGTGTGTGTGTGTGTGTGTGTGTGTGTGTGTGTGTGTGTGTGTGTAGCACAGAGACCTGCTCGTGTGTGTGTGTGTGTGTGTGTGTGTGTGTGTGTGTGTGTGTGTGTGTGTGTGTGTGTGTGTTGTAGCACAGAGACCTGCTCGTGTGGTGTGTGTGTGTGTGTGTGTGTGTGTGTGTGTGTGTGTGTGTGTGTGTGTGTGGTAGCACAGAGACCTGCTCGTGTGTGTGTGTGTGTGTGTGTGTGTGTGTGTGTTGTGTGTGTGTGTGTGTGTGTGTAGCACAGAGACCTGCTCGTGTGTGTGTGTGTGTGTGTGTGTGTGTGTGTGTTGTGTGTGTGTGTGTGTGTGTGTGTGTGTGTGTGTAGCACAGAGACCTGCTCGTGTGTGTGTGTGTGTGTGTGTGTGTGTGTGTGTGTAGCACAGAGACCTGCTCGTGTGTGTGTGTGTGTGTGTGGTGTGTGTGTGTGTGTGTGTGTGTGTGTGTGTGTGTGTGTGTAGCACAGAGACCTGCTCGTGTGTGTGTGTGTGTGTGTGTGTGTGTGTGTGTGTGTGTGTGTGTGTGTGTGTGTGTGTGTGTGTAGCACAGAGACCTGCTCGTGTGTGTGTGTGTGTGTGTGTGTGTGTGTGTGTAGCACAGAGACCTGCTCGTGTGTGTGTGTGTGTGTGTGTGTGTGTGTGTGTGTGTGTGTGTGTGTGTGTGTGTGTAGCACAGAGACCTGCTCGTGTGTGTGTGTGTGTGTGTGTGTGTGTGTGTGTGTGTGTGTGTGTGTGTGTGTGTGTGTGTGTGTGTGTGTAGCACAGAGACCTGCTCGTGTGTGTGTGTGTGTGTGTGTGTGTGTGTGTGTGTGTGTAGCACAGAGACCTGCTCGTGTGTGTGTGTGTGTGTGTGTGTGTGTGTGTGTGTGTGTGTGTGTGTGTGTGCGTGCGTGCGTGCGTGTGTGTGTGTGTGTGCGTGCGTGTGTGTGTGTGTTTAGCACAGAGACGTGGTGGAACCTGCTGCTGAGAAGACTGTTTAGTTTAGTCTCACCTCCCTCAGTCATGGACATCTAGTAAAAAAATAGCCTGTGGGGGTGTGTGTGTGTCCAGAGCCGGCCCTAGCCTTTTGGGGGTCATAAGTGAGATTTGGTTGGGGGCCCCACCACCTCGCGGGCAAAACATTATTTTATTGACAGCGGAGAGAAAAAAAATATGTTTTTAAGTTCATTTCCTGCAAATAAACATATTTTGCCATGGGGCGTAGAGAAAATGTTGACGTTTTAAAGCAAGTTTCTACAATTTTAAACATTTTATCATGGAGTGCAATTCTACTCATTTTGCCATAGGGCGGAGATAACATTTTCCAGTTTTACATGTCATTTCCTGCAATTCTGCACATTTTGCCATGACTTATGCCGTGTTAATATGATATCTGAGTGAGAGTGACTAACAAAATCAATGGGGGCCCCCTGGAGGTCGGGGCCCCTGGCCATGTATGTGCCCTTCGTGCCCGGTTGGTAATTCGGCCATGATTACTACAAGTTTAGATAAATATCCAAAAAATGCCTGACATTAAAAGTGACTGACATTAAATGTGACTGACATTAAAAGTGACTGACATTACAAGAGGAAAACTGCTGATGTACAGCCACATGTTGTAATTGCACTTTGTGTGTTCCACTATTCTAAAGATCAACAGTAAGCTGAGACACTCCCCAAATGTATGCCCAGGGCCAGCCGTGTGTGTGTGTGTGTGTGTGTGTGTGTGTGTGTGTGTGTGTGTGTGTGTGTGTGTGTGTGTGTGTGTGTGTGTGTGTGGAGCTTTCCTGGAGGGCCAAAAGGCACTGATTGAGAGCATATCGGATGTCAGTCTCAGCATGGGCCTGTGTTTATTGTGATGGGTTTGTACAAGACTGAAACAACATGATCACCCACCAAGTTTCCTCCTGCGTCTATTTCAGGGACGGGAAACTATTTTGTCATTTTGTCTTTTGGACAATTCATATACCCAATTAGAGCTTTGAACAGAAGTATTGAAGAGGCATTTCTTTGTGTTTGATGCAGGTCCCTTTAAGGAAAGGCCTGCTCCTAGCATCCATCCTCTTTCTATGAGGTGCTGTCATGTCAGAGCTGGAGCTCTGCCACCCAGGCTCCCATGCTGATGCAGGCTCCCAGCCTGCCACCCAGGCTCCCATGCTGATGCAGGCTCCCAGCCTGCCACCCAGGCTCCCATGCTGATGCAGGCTCCCAGCCTGCCACCCAGGCTCCCATGCTGATGCAGGCTCCCTGCCTGCCACCCAGGCTCCCATGCTGATGCAGGCTCCCAGGCTGATGCAGACTCCCAGACTGATGCAGACTCCCAGGCTGATGCAGACTCCCAGGCTGATGCAAGCTCCCAGGCTGATGCAAGCTCCCAGGCTGATGCAAGCTCCCAGGCTGATGCAAGCTCCCAGACTGATGCAAGCTCCCAGGCTGATGCAGACTCCCAGGCTGATGCAGACTCCCAGACTGATGCAGACTCCCAGGCTGATGCAGACTCCCAGGCTGATGCAAGCTCCCAGGCTGATGCAAGCTCCCAGACTGATGCAGACTCCCAGACTGATGCAGACTCCCAGGCTGATGCAGTCTCCCAGACTGCTAGCTGCTTACGGCTGGGTGTGTTTACTTTGGCTACCTGGACGCCGTTAGAGGGGGGAGGTGGCGGTGGGGAGGGGGTAGTGGAGGTCATAGCTAGCCAGACCCTAGGAGGTGGTGGGGGTTGGGGGTGGAGGGAATGGGAGAAAGTCACTGGGGGTCGATCAGCACAGCATTATGTGACTGAAGGTAACCTCCACTCCCCTGGATAGGTTATGGAGGACATGGATGCTTCCACTATAGAAATAGAATGACTTAAATGATACAGTAAATAATCATTTCTATGGCTTCTCACAGCTTCATGGCTCTACCACTACCACACAATCTTTACGGTTGTATTTCCCCTGCATCAACATCTGTCTCTACCTACCATCATATGTTTCATCTCCACAATATCCAGTTAGATCTGTGATTTGTAGGGTAACAGACATGTCATGTTTTACTGTGTGGTATCCTGTGTGGGGGGGTTACTATGGTGATTGGTGAAGAGTAATGGCGTGGTCATGAAGCCGAGTTATTTCCACCACTGTGAAACGGAGTGTGACCGTGGTGAGCTCCAAGACAAACAGTAAGCCCCAGCTAAAGCAGTCCTCTCATCATGTGTGAGCAGTCACTTCTCAGGATATAAAACAGTAAGAGCTGTGTCCCAAATAGCAACCTTTTCCCCTAAAAAACGGACTACTTTTGAGCAGCACTGGCCCCTGGTCTGCTGTAGTGCACTGTATAGGGAATAGGGTGCCGTTTGGGACACCCTACACCCTAACCCTACTGCCTATAGAGCATACAGAATCTGGACCAGTTCACAAAACAAATTGCGTCAACATTAGAAAGCCCACGATTGACAAAGAATGTGATAACATGATGTGTGTGGAGCTATAGGCCATGTCTCAACCCTCCAAACACCATGCCATGTTTACTCACTTCGTCCCTCACTGTTATACAGCGTTCTGTATTGTACAACTTTCAGCCAACGACTGCATTGAAATGCAATTACTGGACTATTGCCACCATACTTAAAGGCTCTAAAGAGCGACAGTTGCTCAGTGTGAGGCAGTTTAGTTTTGGTGATTCATCTGAAGCTTTGCTGAGTAACATAGATCCAGCAGCAGTAGTTGAAGACGTGATGTAAGAGCACACAACATCACCCATCACGTCATCACACAGGAATGTCCTGGATAAATGTCCATACATGCAAGACACGCAGCTCAGATCCAACCCAAATAAGACGTAGGAAGACTGAGGAAGTGACGGACATACTTTCTTAACAAGACGGTACCAAGGACGTTAATCAGGAATGAATCACGTTTCCTGTGAAACGCGAGTTTGAGGCCAAACATATTACACTGAGGTTATTGAAGATCACCATCTCTTTAACTGACTCTACACTCTTAGATAGAACGGTTCCAAAAGGGTTCTGCGGCTGGCCATTATTCCAGGTAGAACTCTTTTTGGTTCCAGATAGAACTCTTTTGGGTTCCATGTAGAACCCTCTGTGGAAATAGTTCCACATGGAATCCAAAAGGGTTCTACCTCGAACCAAAAGGGGTTCTTCAAAGGGTTCTCCTATGGGGACAGCGGAAGAACCGTTTTTGGTTCTAGATAGCACCTTTTTTCTGAGAGTGTAGAAAAGATGTTGAAGGATTATGAGAGAGAGTAAAACAGAAGATAATGAGCGAGCTGTGTTAACGTAGATGTACTGTAAACCACTAGATGTAAACCACTAGACGTAAACCCCTAGACGTAAACCACTAGACGTAAACCACTAGACGTAAACCACTAGACGTAAACCACTAGACGTAAACCACTAGACGTAAACCACTAGATGTAAACCACTAGATGTAAACCACTAGATGTAAACCACTAGACGTAAACCACTAGATGTAAACCACTAGACGTAAACCACTACACGTAAACCACTAGATGTAAACCACTAGATGTAAACCACTAGACGTAAACCACTAGACGTAAACCACTAGACGTAAACCACTAGACGTAAACCACTAGACGTAAACCACTAGACGTAAACCACTAGACGTAAACCACTAGACGTAAACCCCTAGATGTAAACCACTAGATGTAAACCACTAGACGTAAACCACTAGATGTAAACCACTAGACGTAAACCACTAGATGTAAACCACTAGACGTAAACCACTAGACGTAAACCACTAGATGTAAACCCCTAGACGTAAACCACTAGATGTAAACCACTACACTGAACACTGAACTGAGTGACAGTTCACATACGCCTGCTACGGGCTACATTTCCAAAACATATATTTGTCCAGACTTTAAAAGACAGCATTCAAGTACTCTGTATTAGATAACGTAAGAAGGTATTTCTCTCCAATAGCTCCAAGACAAAGAATGCAATTGAAGACAGCTATGATTTTGTGATTATTATCTCCAGACATTTCGATTGCATTTTTGTAGGTTAATATGGAAGATTTAATTTAGCTAGCTCAAAAACTCAGGGTCATGGAGACACTGACATTTTGGGGCAATATTGCTCAATATTAACATGAATAGAAAAGGTAACTAACAGGGTCCCACACAATGGATTAGTGTTGGTAGAGGGACAGGGACAGGGACAGGGCCCCACACAATGGATTGGTGTTGGTAGAGGGAAAGGGACAGGGACAGGGCCCCACACAATGGATTGGTGTTGGTAGAGGGAAAGGGACAGGGCCCCACACAATGGATTGGTGTTGGTAGAGGGACAGGGACCCACACAATGGATTGGTGTTGGTAGAGGGACAGGGACCCACACAATGGATTGGTGTTGGTAGAGGGACAGGGACAGGGCCCCACACAGTGGATTGGTGTTGGTAGAGGGAAAGGGACACGGCCCCACACAATGGATTGGTGTTGGTAGAGGGACAGGGACAGGGCCCCACACAATGGATTGGTGTTGGTAGAGGGAAAGGGACAGGGCCCCACACAATGGATTGGTGTTGGTAGAGGGACAGGGACCCACACAATGGATTGGTGTTGGTAGAGGGACAGGGACCCACACAATGGATTGGTGTTGGTAGAGGGACAGGGCCCCACACAATGGATTGGTGTTGGTAGAGGGAAAGGGACAGGGCCCCACACAATGGATTGGTGTTGGTAGAGGGACAGGGACAGGGCCCCACACAATGGATTGGTGTTGGTAGAGGGAAAGGGACAGGGCCCCACACAATGGATTGGTGTTGGTAGAGGGACAGGGACCCACACAATGGATTGGTGTTGGTAGAGGGACAGGGACCCACACAATGGATTGGTGTTGGTAGAGGGACAGGGACAGGGCCCCACACAGTGGATTGGTGTTGGTAGAGGGACAGGGACAGGGACCCACACAATGGATTGGTGTTGGTAGAGGGACAGGGACAGGGACCCACACAATGGATTGGTGTTGGTAGAGGGACAGGGACAGGGCCCCACACAGTGGATTGGTATTGGTAGAGGGAAAGGGACAGGGCCCCACACAATGGATTGGTGTTGGTAGAGGGACAGGGACAGGGACCCACACAGTGGATTGGTGTTGGTAGAGGGAAAGGGACAGGGACAGGGCCCCACACAGTGGATTGGTGTTGGTAGAGGAACAGAGACAGGGACCCACACAATGGATTGGTGTTGGTAGAGGGACAGGGACAGGGACCCACACAATGGATTGGTGTTGGTAGAGGGACAGGGACAGGGACCCACACAATGGATTGGTGTTGGTAGAGGGACAGGGACAGGGACAGGGCCCCACACAATGGATTGGTGTTGGTAGAGGGACAGGGACAGGGACAGGGCCCCACACAATGGATTGGTGTTGGTAGAGGGACAGGGACAGGGCCCCACACAATGGATTGGTGTTGGTAGAGGGACAGGGACAGGGACCCACACAATGGATTGGTGTTGGTAGAGGGACAGGGACAGGGACAGGGCCCCACACAATGGATTGGTGTTGGTTGAGGGACAGGGACCCACACAATGGATTGGTGTTGGTAGAGGGACAGGGCCCCACACAATGGATTGGTGTTGGTAGAGGGAAAGGGACAGGGCCCCACACAATGGATTGGTGTTGGTAGAGGGACAGGGACTGGGCCCCACACAATGGATTGGTGTTGGTAGAGGGACAGGGACAGGGACAGGGCCCCACACAATGGATTGGTGTTGGTAGAGGGACAGGGACAGGGCCCCACACAATGGATTGGTGTTGGTAGAGGGACAGGGACAGGGACCCACACAATGGATTGGTGTTGGTATAGGGAAAGGGACAGGGACAGGGACAGGGACCCACACAATGGATTGGTGTTGGTATAGGGAAAGGGACAGGGACAGGGACAGGGACCCACACAATGGATTGGTGTTGGTAGAGGGACAGGGACAGGGACCCACACAATGGATTGGTGTTGGTAGAGGGACAGGGACAGGGACCCACACAATGGATTGGTGTTGGTAGAGGGACAGGGACAAGGACAGGGCCCCACACAATGGATTGGTGTTGGTAGAGGGACAGGGACAGGGACAGGGCCCCACACAATGGATTGGTGTTGGTAGAGGGACAGGGACAGGGCCCCACACAATGGATTGGTGTTGGTAGAGGGACAGGGACAGGGACCCACACAATGGATTGGTGTTGGTAGAGGGACAGGGACAGGGACCAACACAATGGATTGGTGTTGGTAGAGGGAAAGGGACAGGGACAGGGCCCCACACAATGGATTGGTGTTGGTTGAGGGACAGGGACCCACACAATGGATTGGTGTTGGTAGAGGGACAGGGCCCCACACAATGGATTGGTGTTGGTAGAGGGAAAGGGACAGGGCCCCACACAATGGATTGGTGTTGGTAGAGGGACAGGGACAGGGCCCCACACAATGGATTGGTGTTGGTAGAGGGACAGGGACAGGGACAGGGCCCCACACAATGGATTGGTGTTGGTAGAGGGACAGGGACAGGGCCCCACACAATGGATTGGTGTTGGTAGAGGGACAGGGACAGGGACCCACACAATGGATTGGTGTTGGTATAGGGAAAGGGACAGGGACAGGGACCCACACAATGGATTGGTGTTGGTATAGGGAAAGGGACAGGGACAGGGACAGGGACCCACACAATGGATTGGTGTTGGTAGAGGGACAGGGACAGGGACCCACACAATGGATTGGTGTTGGTAGAGGGACAGGGACAGGGACCCACACAATGGATTGGTGTTGGTAGAGGGACAGGGACAAGGACAGGGCCCCACACAATGGATTGGTGTTGGTAGAGGGACAGGGACAGGGACAGGGCCCCACACAATGGATTGGTGTTGGTAGAGGGACAGGGACAGGGCCCCACACAATGGATTGGTGTTGGTAGAGGGACAGGGACCCACACAATGGATTGGTGTTGGTAGAGGGACAGGGACAGGGACCAACACAATGGATTGGTGTTGGTAGAGGGAAAGGGACAGGGCCCCACACAATGGATTGGTGTTGGTTGAGGGACAGGGACCCACACAATGGATTGGTGTTGGGAGAGGGACAGGGCCCCACACAATGGATTGGTGTTGGTAGAGGGAAAGGGACAGGGCCCCACACAATGGATTGGTGTTGGTAGAGGGACAGGGACAGGGCCCCACACAATGGATTGGTGTTGGTAGAGGGACAGGGACAGGGACAGGGCCCCACACAATGGATTGGTGTTGGTAGAGGGACAGGGACAGGGACAGGGCCCCACACAATGGATTGGTGTTGGTAGAGGGACAGGGACAGGGCCCCACACAATGGATTGGTGTTGGTAGAGGGACAGGGACAGGGACCCACACAATGGATTGGTGTTGGTATAGGGAAAGGGACAGGGACAGGGACCCACACAATGGATTGGTGTTGGTATAGGGAAAGGGACAGGGACAGGGACCCACACAATGGATTGGTGTTGGTAGAGGGACAGGGACAGGGACAGGGCCCCACACAATGGATTGGTGTTGGTAGAGGGACAGGGACAGGGCCCCACACAATGGATTGGTGTTGGTATAGGGAAAGGGACAGGGACCCACACAATGGATTGGTGTTGGTAGAGGGACAGGGACAGGGACCCACACAATGGATTGGTGTTGGTAGAGGGAAAGGGACAGGGACAGGGCCCCACACAGTGGATTGGTGTTGGTATAGGGACAGGGACAGGGCCCCACACAATGGATTGGTGTTGGTAGAGGGACAGGGACAGGCTTCTCTATTCAGTTATTGAATGAATCTGATGGAAAAAGGATCCATCTTATTTATAGTTTTACTTTTGATACTTAAATATATTTTATCAATAACATTTACTTTTAATACTTAAGTATATTTAAAACCAAATACTTTCAGACTTTTACTCAAGCAGTATTTTACTGGGTGACTTTCACTTTTACAGGAGTCATTTTCTATTAAGGGATGTTTACTTTTACTCAAGTATAACAATTGGGTACTTTTTCAACCACAGGTTGGGGAGGTGGAAGTGTTTAATTCGTCGGTAAAAAGGATACAACAATTTGACTGTGTCAACAAACATCAGACCCTGCATGGTGTTCCTCTGGAGACTGAACTGGCTGTCAACAAACATCAGACTGTCAGGCCCTGCATGGTGTTCCTCTGGAGACTGAACTGGCTGTCAACAAACATCAGACTGTCAGGCCCTGCATGATGTTCCTCTGGAGACTGAACTGGCTGTCAACAAACATCAGACTGTCAGGCCCTGCATGGTGTTCCTCTGGACACTGAACTGGCTGTCAACAAACATCAGACTGTCAGGCCCTGCATGATGTTCCTCTGGAGACTGAACTGGCTGTCAACAAACATCAGACTGTCAGGCCCTGCATGATGTTCACCTGGAGACTGAACTGGCTGTCAACAAACATCAGACTGTCAGGCCCTGCATGATGTTCCTCTGGAGACTGAACTGGCTGTCAACAAACATCAGACTGTCAGGCCCTGCATGATGTTCCTCTGAACACTGAACTGGCTGTCAACAAACATCAGACTGTCAGGCCCTGCATGATGTTCCTCTGGAGACTGAACTGGCTGTCAACAAACATCAGACTGTCAGGCCCTGCATGATGTTCCTCTGGAGACTGAACTGGCTGTCAACAAACATCAGACTGTCAGGCTCTGCATGATGTTCCTCTGGAGACTGAACTGGCTGTCAACAAACATCAGACTGTCAGGCTCTGCATGATGTTCCTCTGGACACTGAACTGGCTGTCAACAAACATCAGACTGTCAGGCCCTGCATGATGTTCCTCTGGACACTGAACTGGCTGTCAATAAACATCAGACTGTCAGGCCCTGCATGGTGTTCCTCTGGAGACTGAACTGGCTGTCAACAAACATCAGACTGTCAGGCCCTGCATGATGTTCCTCTGGAGACTGAACTGGCTGTCAACAAACATCAGACTGTCAGGCCCTGCATGATGTTCCTCTGGAGACTGAACTGGCTGTCAACAAACATTAGACTGTCAGGCCCTGCATGATGGTCACCTGGACACTGAACTGGCTGTCAACAAACATCAGACATATATTTGTCCAGACTTTAAAAGACAGCATTCAAGTACTCTGTATTAGATAACGTAAGAAGGTATTTCTCTCCAATAGCTCCAAGACAAAGAATGCAATTGAAGACAGCTATGATTTTGTGATTATTATCTCCAGACATTTCGATTGCATTTTTGTAGGTTAATATGGAAGATTTAATTTAGCTAGCTCAAAAACTCAGGGTCATGGAGACACTGACATTTTGGGGCAATATTGCTCAATATTAACATGAATAGAAAAGGTAACTAACAGGGTCCCACACAATGGATTAGTGTTGGTATAAGGAAAGGGACAGGGCCCCACACAATGGATTGGTGTTGGTAGAGGGACAGGGACAGGGACAGGGCCCCACACAATGGATTGGTGTTGGTAGAGGGACAGGGACAGGGCCCCATACAATGGATTGGTGTTGGTAGAGGGAAAGGGACAGGGCCCCACACAATGGATTGGTGTTGGTAGAGGAAAAGGGACAGGGCCCCACACAATGGATTGGTGTTGGTAGAGGGACAGGGACAGGGCCCAACACAATGGATTGGTGTTGGTAGAGGGACAGGGACAGGGCCCCACACAATGGATTGGTGTTGGTAGAGGGAAAGGGACAGGGCCCCACACAATGGATTGGTGTTGGTAGAGGGAAAGGGACAGGGCCCCACACAATGGATTGGTGTTGGTAGAGGGACAGGGACAGGGACAGGGCCCCACACAATGGATTGGTGTTGGTAGAGGGACAGGGACAGGGCCCCACACAATGGATTGGTGTTGGTAGAGGGAAAGGGACAGGGCCCCACACAATGGATTGGTGTTGGTAGAGGAAAAGGGACAGGGCCCCACACAATGGATTGGTGTTGGTAGAGGGACAGGGTCAGGCCCCAACACAATGGATTGGTGTTGGTAGAGGGACAGGGACAGGGCCCCACACAATGGATTGGTGTTGGTAGAGGGAAAGGGACAGGGCCCCACACAATGGATTGGTGTTGGTAGAGGGAAAGGGACAGGGCCCCACACAATGGATTGGTGTTGGTAGAGGGAAAGGGACAGGGCCCCACACAATGGATTGGTGTTGGTAGAGGGACAGGGACAGGGCCCCACACAATGGATTGGTGTTGGTAGAGGGAAAGGGACAGGGCCCCACACAATGGATTGGTGTTGGTAGAGGGAAAGGGACAGGGCCCCACACAATGGATTGGTGTTGGTAGAGGGAAAGGGGCAGGGCCCCACACAATGGATTGGTGTTGGTAGAGGGACAGGGACAGGGCCCCACACAATGGATTGGTGTTGGTAGAGGGACAGGGACAGGGACCCACACAATGGACTCGTGTTGGTAGAGGGACCGGGACAGGGACCCACACAATGGATTACTGTTGGTAGAGGGACAGGGACAGGGCCCCACACAATGGATTGGTGTTCGTAGAGGGACAGGGACAGGTACCCACACAATGGATTGGTGTTGGTAGAGGGACAGGGACAGGGACCCACACAATGGATTACTGTTGGTAGAGGGACAGGGACAGGGCCCCACACAATGGATTGGTGTTGGTAGAGGGACAGGGACAGGGCCCCACACAATGGATTGGTGTTGGTAGAGGGACAGGGACAGGGACCCACACAATGGATTGGTGTTGGTAGAGGGACAGGGACAGGGACCCACACAATGGATTACTGTTGGTAGAGGGACAGGGACAGGGCCCCACACAATGGATTGGTGTTCGTAGAGGGACAGGGACAGGGACCCACACAATGGATTGGTGTTGGTAGAGGGACAGGGACAGGGACCCACACAATGGATTACTGTTGGTAGAGGGACAGGGACCCACACAATGGATTGGTGTTGGTAGAGGGACAGGGACAGGGACCCACACAATGGATTGGTTTTGGTAGAGGGAAAGGGACCCACACAATGGATTGGTGTTGGTAGAGGGACAGGGACCCACACAATGGATTGGTGTTGGTAGAGGGACAGGGACAGGGACCCACACAATGGATTGGTGTTGGTAGAGGGACAGGGACAGGGTTCCACGCAATGGATTGGTGTTGGTAGAGGGACAGGGACAGGGCCCCACACAATGGATTGGTGTTGGTAGAGGGACAGGGACAGGGACCCACACAATGGATTGGTGTTGGTAGAGGGACAGGGACAGGGACAGGGACCCACACAATGGATTGGTGTTGGTAGAGGGACAGGGACCCACACAATTGATTGGTGTTGGTAGAGGGACAGGGACAGGGACCCACACAATGGATTGGTGTTGGTAGAGGGAAAGGGACAGGGACAGGGACCCACACAATGGATTGGTGTTGGTAGAGGGACAGGGACAGGGCCCCACACAATGGATTGGTGTTGGTAGAGGGAAAGGGACAGATAAATAAAGCCTGTATTCATGCTTCTCTATTCAATTATTGAATGAATCTGATGGGAAAACAATCCATCTTTGGAGGATAAGCTTTTAGAGACCCGGTGGCCAACCTTGCAACGCCTCAGACCCCTCAGACGTACCCCTCTGACCTTCCACCCCTCTATCTCTCCACCCCTCCACCAGACACAATGACCGGCACACAGAATGGACTCAACACAGCCAAAGGTTATTGCTCAAAGCAAGAGACACAATGTTTACCCTAAAAGGAACTATGGGACTATAATACATTTTTGAGAGCAGGACATGGGGCTGTTTTCATGGAAGAGCAGGAGCCTACAATATCTGCTAATCAATGAAGCTTAACACGGCTACAACTTCTTGGATCATAGACAAAGATACATGAACCCTTCCATTGCGACACAACAGCTCTATTAGGTCTCCACAGCTTTCACTAGTTCCAGTTACAGACAGCTTTCACTAGTTCCAGTTACAGACAGCTTTCACTAGCTCCAGTTACAGACAGCTTTCACTAGCTCCAGTTACAGACAGCTTTCACTAGTTCCAGTTACAGACAGCTTTCACTAGCTCCAGTTACAGACAGCTTTCACTAGCTCCAGTTACAGACAGCTTTCACTAGCTCCAGTTACAGACAGCTTTCACTAGCTCCAGTTACAGACAGCTTTCACTAGCTCCAGTTACAGACAGCTTTCACTAGTTCCAGTTACAGACAGCTTTCACTAGCTCCAGTTACAGACAGCTTTCACTAGCTCCAGTTACAGACAGCTTTCACTAGCTCCAGTTACAGACAGCTTTCACTAGTTCCAGTTACAGACAGCTTTCACTAGCTCCAGTTACAGACAGCTTTCACTAGCTCCAGTTACAGACAGCTTTCACTAGCTCCAGTTACAGACAGCTTTCACTAGCTCCAGTTACAGACAGCTTTCACTAGCTCCAGTTACAGACAGCTTTCACTAGCTCCAGTTACAGACAGCTTTCACTAGCTGCAGTTACAGACAGCTTTCACTAGCTCCAGTTACAGACAGCTTTCACTAGCTCCAGTTACAGACAGCTTTCACTAGTTCCAGTTACAGACAGCTTTCACTACCTCCAGTTACAGACAGCTTTCACTAGTTCCAGTTACAGACAGCTTTCACTAGTTCCAGTTACAGACAGCTTTCACTAGTTCCAGTTACAGACAGCTTTCACTACCTCCAGTTACAGACAGCTTTCACTAGCTCCAGTTACAGACAGCTTTCACTACCTCCAGTTACAGACAGCTTTCACTAGTTCAGGTTACAGACAGCTTTCACTACCTCCAGTTACAGACAGCTTTCACTAGTTCCAGTTACAGACAGCTTTCACTAGCTCCAGTTACAGACAGCTTTCACTAGCTCCAGTTACAGACAGCTTTCACTAGTTCCAGTTACAGACAGCTTTCACTAGCTCCAGTTACAGACAGCTTTCACTAGTTCCAGTTACAGACAGCTTTCACTAGTTCCAGTTACAGACAGCTTTCACTAGTTCCAGTTACAGACAGCTTTCACTAGTTCCAGTTACAGACAGCTTTCACTACCTCCAGTTACAGACAGCTTTCACTAGCTCCAGTTACAGACAGCTTTCACTACCTCCAGTTACAGACAGCTTTCACTAGTTCCAGTTACAGACAGCTTTCACTAGCTCCAGTTACAGACAGCTTTCACTAGTTCCAGTTACAGACAGCTTTCACTAGCTCCAGTTACAGACAGCTTTCACTAGCTCCAGTTACAGACAGCTTTCACTAGCTCCAGTTACAGACAGCTTTCACTAGCTCCAGTTACAGACAGCTTTCACTAGCTGCAGTTACAGACAGCTTTCACTAGCTGCAGTTACAGACAGCTTTCACTAGTTCACAATACAATATACAATACAACTTTTCATAGGCAGTTTTTTAACGATCATTGTCGTTAACATAGGGGTCTAGTGGTAAACTACCCTGCATCCCAAATGGCACCCTATTCCCTATTTAGTGCACTACTTTTCACCAGAGCCCTATGTGACACATACACAGGAATAGTGTGCACCCACAATGGTACTGACAGGGACCCTTGTACCAACTGCACTGCTGCCCTGTGGCCCTCCTGCCATGCCGTCAACCCCCTACCAGGCCTGTTTAGAATAGAGAGCAGCAAACTGTGGAGGAAAAGGGAATATTGTTGTGCAACGCCAAGCTCTTATAAATACTTTTACCCCTCTAGGGCTGCTTGCTCCCCCAGCAGCCCCGACCGACAGAGGAGAGAGAGAACAAGAGAGCAAGAGAGAGAACAAGAGAGAGAACAAGAGAGCAAGAGAGAACGAGAGAGAGAGAACAGGAGAGAGAGAGAACAGGAGAGATAGAGAACAAGAGAGGAAGAGAGAGAGAGAGAGAGAGAACAGGAGAGAGAGAGAACAAGAGAGGAAGAGAGAGATAGAGAGAGAGAGTGTAGAAACATTGTGTGGTGGTGGTAGCTAGAGGCAGATGTCGATGCAGGGGGTAAGTAATCCCTTGATATAAACTGAGCTGGCCTCACAGGAAGGCAGCTTTCACCAGACATTGGTGCCAGGAAAAGGCTTACATGTGGGTGAAAAGTGAGTAGTATACTGTTGAATTTTTTTTATTCTCCAAACTCTGACAAGCTCAGGGATCTACTGCCATGAATGGTTAAAGGTATTAACCCTTGGAATTCATCCAAAGCCTAAAACCTGATGAAACTGGCAGAGCTGAGGGCTCAGAGATGTGGTATGGATTTCTTTTTGTAACCGACTTTTGTTAAAGTTTGTCATTTTTTCAGAAGTGGATTACAGATACAGGTACAACATTCAAAGTCATATTGGTGCAGATACACTCATTTATTCAGTTATCATATTCAAATTTAATATTTTCACATACCTGTACATATTGTATTGTAACAACAAACAATCAAAGAAATGCATACAAAGATGAACACCAATATCAACAGTTGTGTAATATTTAGTATTTTGGAAAATAAACAGAAAAACGCTCCCCCTCCACAACCCATTCCCCCAAACCTCCTCAGTCCCCATCCACCTGCATCCTCCCTCCCCACCCGGAAACCATGTTTCCCACACCTTCCCACACCTTCCCACCTCAAATCTGGCTACAACCTCCACTTCTTTGTGTAATTCTGACCCAGTTTTCAGGCTACCCAAGAGGAAACGCCGGAGAGGGGGAGTCCTGGTGAGATTCAGGCAAATGGAAAACCGGCCACCTCTTCCCTCCATTCTATTGGCCAGTCACGTGATAATAAGATGGATGACCTCAGATCTCGGATTTGCTACTAACGGGTCTCTGGTAACTGCAATATTCTCTGCTTTTCTGAAACATGGCTTTCGGACATGATACCCCCCATGGTTATCCAACTCGATGGAATCTCTATTCACTGAACAGACAGGACATTGAATTGAGGGAAATCGAGAGGGGGAGGTGTATGCCTCTTCATCAACAGCAAATGGTGTGCTGACTGTACCGCGGAGGCGGGGGGATAAAGTCCTAGACCACTGTTACTCTACCCACAAGTAAACATACAAGGCCCTCCCTTGTCTCCCCGTCGGGAAATCAGATCATGACACTGTGACGATGCCACAAGTGTGAGGTGATAGGCACATAGACATATAATTGTCTGGTTTAAAGTTTGCAAGGTTATACCTTTATGTGTATTTTCATTTTCATGCTGTTATATTATGTATCTGCCAGTTATGACTGCGTTATTTTCACCGTCAAATCTAAGATGGCTGCCATTAGCATTTTGGTGAGCTATCCCTTTAAGAGGGCATGTCTCTTGAAGAAATGGAGGAGAGTGAAAAAGATGAGTGGACAACAGTGAAGTCCAAGAATGAAACAAAAAGGGCAAAAAATTGTTGCGGAAAAATGAGTCTGATGAATCGTTGCTTGTTGGAGTATGTGTTTTTGATTAAGGATGTTCATTTGGGAAACCATTTTGAAGTCACGAGGATGGTGAAGAAAATGTTGGGAAAAGTGGATGCAGTCAAAGTAACCAAGAGTGGTATGGTGTCGATATCGTGTGTATGTAAAGATAAAAAGGAAGATGCATTGTGGTTCGCTAATTCTATCGACGCATGAAGTGGACAGCTTTGATTTTTGGAGCAAGGTGTTATCTTTGGCATCCCATTGGACATTGACAATCAATATCTTAGGCAAAACCTTCCAGGAGCAGTTCATGCATGTGGCTTGACCCGTATGGAGAATGGGAATAGAAGCAACGTTTATCTGTATTATTGATGTTTGCTGAGTATTTACCACCCTATGTAAAGTTGGGATATATAAGATTCGCTGTAAGAACGTTCGTGCAAAACCCCATGCAATGCCAGAAGTGTAAAAAGTTTGGCCATGTGTCAAGTGTTTGCAGATGGAAGGAATATGTTATGGAATGTAAAATGTTGCAACTGTGGTGGGGATCATATTCCCAAATTCCCAGAGTGCCCTGTTAGAGTGAAAGAGGTTGAGGTGTCAAGGATCAGGACTGTACATCAAATCTGCTATGTGGAGGTGGTGAAGAGCGTTGAAGGGGTAAGAGGTCACAGGTCTGAAGAAGATATGGTGGTGGATGGACCTCAACCAATTTCAAATGTTTCACGTCAATCAAGTGATCTGGATACACTTATTGTGAAGAAGGTGGATTTTGTAGCGTTTATAGCCACAGTTATTAATTGTACTGCACAAGCTGGACATCATGATCTCTGCACCCAATACGTTTTTTTGGGCCACCAAGACTTAACGGCAGAAGCACCTCAAGGACTACTGTCGCCAGGAAATGTCCCTCATCACACGATCCTTCTGAGCCTGTGTAGGGACCTGATTAAAACAGAAAAGCAGGCTGATTTAGTTTAATTAACATTTCCTTATTGATAGTTTGTTTTAATTTTTACCCCGCATTTTCTTATTTTGGTATCTTTATTTTCCACCTGTACAGTAGTTGGAGGAATGCACATAGAATAGTTGCAAACACACAGTTTTGATAAATGTTTGGTGTGTACCTGGCTGAGTTTCTATTCGTTTGAAAAATCTTTTAGCCATTCTAAGTAATAATTGTTGTTCATTCTTGTGGATTGTTAACCCCAATGACAAATAAATCATATGTTGATTGTTTTGGAGGATGCCATGAACATTGAGTTGTTTTAAGGAAATCTCCACCAGGCTGGCTTTTCCTCTTCCTGAAACATCCGGTGAGATTGATCCTGTTGACTGTTTTATTTTGGACCTTTTTGGATTACTTAGGGGGATTGCTCATGTTTAGCTTTTTTCTTGATTTGCGACCATTTTGTTTGTTGGGCTTGGGACATTCTGAACTTTATTTGGGGTCTAATTGAATTGGGATTGTGAATTCATACACTTTATATGACAATATATGCTTCTTTTGCTTACTTTTGTCATTTTGTCTGTCTTGCTTCGGTCACTGGTAGCATACTATACTTCTGCTTCCTGTCTACTAGCAGAAGCTAAAACAGGAAGTACCGTGACGTGCTTCGTACAGAAATAGTCCTCCGAATCGGAGGCTATGCTACAAGACTGCTTTGCTAGCGCTGACTAGAATATGTTCCGGGACTCCGCCGATAGCATCGGTGAGTTAACCACCTCCGTCACCGGCTTCAATAGGAAATGCATCGTTGATGTTATCCCCACAGTGAAGGTTCGCTGCTTATCCAATCAAAGCCCTGCATTAACCCTGAGGTTGGCGCTAAATTGAAGGACAGGGCTACCGCACACAGGGCTATCGCAGACAACCCTGAGGCCACAGCTGAGGACAAGAACAAGTCCTGCTACGACCTCCGCAGAGCCATCAAACAAGCAAAAGGACAATATAGGAACAAGGTGGAATACTATTATACAGGCTCCAACGTCCGCCGCATGTGGCAGCGGTTACAGCCCATTACGGATTACAAAGGAAGACCCAGCCGTGATCTGCCCAACGATGCCTCTCTACCAGACAAACTCAATGCATTTTATGCATGCTTTGAAAATAACTACACCGAGCCATGCATGAGGGCCCCCGCCGATTGAGAGGATTGGGTGATCTCGACTCTCTGAGGCCAACATGAGTAAGGTTTTTAATCAAGTCGACACTTGCAAGGCCGCGGGGCCGGACGATACTCCAGGGCGCATTCTCAGAGCGTGTGCAGAACAGCTGGCAGGTATATTCATGGTCCCTCCCTCCCTCTACAACTGGATCCTGGACTTCCTGAGGGGCTGACCCCAGGTGGTGAGGGTCCTGGACTTCCTGACGGGCCGACCCCAGGTGGTGAGGGTAAGCGGCCCCAAACGGGTGTGTGCTTATTCCCCTTCCTGTACTCCCTGTTCACCCATGACTGGGTGGACACGCACGACTCCAACCCCATCATCAAGTTTGCTGACGAACAGACAGCCTACAGGGAGGAGGGCAGTGACCTAGCAGTGTGGTGCCAGGACAACAACCGTTCGCTCAATGGGTGAGCATGCCCGTCATCCACATTGACCTACCACTGTAGACTGTCCCCAGACCTACCACTGTCTATGGTCATGTTATTAAGACAGAGTCTCCCTAGACCTACCACTGTAGACTCTCTCCAGACCTAACACTGTAGACTCTCTCCAGACCTACCACTGTAGACTCTCTCCAGACCTACCACTGTAGACTCTCTCCAGACCTACCACTGTCTATGGTCATGTTATTAAGACAGAGTCTCCCCAGACCAACCACTGTATATGGTCATGTTATTGAGCCAGACTCTCTCCAGACCTGCCACTGTACTCTCTCCAGACCTACCACTGTAGACTCTCTCCAGACCTGCCACTGTAGACTCTCTCCAGACCTACCACTGTAGACTCTCTCCAGACCTACCACTGTCGACTCTCTCCAGACCTACCACTGCCTAAGACCCAATTCAATCAATTGCATATAAATGAAAACCACATTACAGGTTCAGTTTGTGTCTAAGCTGTTTATGCTGCATCTAAGGTGTGAACCGTATAAAACTTTACACATTCTCAAGCTTTACTGCTCATGAAAATTATCATTGGATATTAACAAAAAACCACAACTGTCCATAAAAATACAGTAAATATAACAATTCTGAATGAGCCCACAGTGCTGTTTCCCTATACAGTATCTTCAATTGATTTAATTCAGGACCATGCTATGCTAAGTGAAAGAATCAGTTAGCAGTTGTCACGGTAATAGGGAGATGTATGGCTCTCAGTAGAGCATAGAGCGAGTGCCACGATAACAGCTATGATTCATGGTGACCCCATAGTGTAAATCCTACAGGTTTGCTCCCCCCCCCACACACACACAAAAAACCTTACAGCTGTCCCAGATTGGCCCCCTTTTTTGGCTGTGTCCCAGATTGGCCCCCTTTTGGCTCCCTATTCAGTAAACTGCTTCATTTATCCCTATGTGCCCTGGTCAAAATTAGTGCACTACTTAGGTAATAGGTTGCCATTTGGGACACAGCTCATGTCGAGTTGCAATATCACATTTAATTCCCCCACGCAACATAACTTAGTAGTTTCCGGTACATCTCGTTTATTTCACCATTGTGGTTATGGGTAATTAACAGCCTAGAAACCTGACCCAACGTCTACCTGAGGGTTGAGCCCCATTGAGAGAACTGGTCAGAGAAATGTAGCAATCTGGAATAAATGACCGCGGAGGAGATCAACTACGCTGTAACTCAAATAATCTATTGGCATGCCTGTTTTCACTGTGTCCTAAAGTTCACAGAAAGTGTTACTAAGTAGGGTATAAGCAATATGGTAATGAATCAACCGGTCCCGAGTGGCGCAGCGGTCTAAGGCACTGCATCTCAGTGCTCGAGGCGTCACTACAGACACCCTAGTTCGAATCCAGGCTGTATCACAACCAGCTGTGATTGGGAGTCCAATAGGGAAGCACACAATTGGCCCAGCGTCATCCGGGTTTGTAAATAAGAACTTGCCTTCTGTCAGGATAAGTGGAATTCCCACTGTATTGTTTCCAGCTAGGGTCTTGAAACTTCCCAATATTTCTGGAAAATATGGCAATTTTGGGAAAGTTACCGGAATTTTGCAACACTATTTCCAACTGTCTAAATGTAATTGACTCCACTACCATAGTCACTAACCTCAGAGGTAAAGAGCCCTAGCTCAACCATGAGCACCCTAGCTAAACCATGAGAGCCCTAGCTCAACCATGAGCGCCCTAGCTAAACCATGAGAGCTCAACCATGAGAGCCCTAGCTAAACCATGAGAGCTCAACCATGAGAGCCCTAGCTCAACCATGAGAGCCCTAGCTCAACCATGAGAGCCCTAGCTCAACCATGAGCGCCCTAGCTCAACCATGAGAGCTAAACCATGAGAGCCCTAGCTCAACCATGAGCGTCCTAGCTCAACCATGAGCGTCCTAGCTCAACCATGAGCGTCCTAGCTCAACCATGAGAGCTCAACCATGAGAGCCCTAGCTCAAACATGAGAGCGCGTCCTAGCTCAACCATGAGCGTCCTAGCTCAACCATGAGCGTCCTAGCTCAACCATGAGCGTCCTAGCTCAACCATGAGAGCTAAACCATGAGAGCCCTAGCTCAACCATGAGCGTCCTAGCTCAACCATGAGCGTCCTAGCTCAACCATGAGCGAGCGTCCTAGCTCAACCATGAGAGCCCTAGCTCAACCATGAGAGCTAAACCATGAGCATCCTAGCTCAACCATGAGAGCCGTAGCTCAACCATGAGCGTAATAGCTCAACCATGAGAGCTAAACCATGAGAGCCCTAGCTCAACCATGAGCATCCGAGCTCAACCATGAGAGCTAAACCATGAGAGCCCTAGCTCAACCATGAGAGCCCTAGCTCAACCATGAGAGCTAAACCATGAGAGCCCTAGCTCAACCATGAGAGCCCTAGCTCAACCATGAGCGTCCTAGCTCAACCATGAGAGCTAAACCATGAGAGCCCTAGCTCAACCATGAGCGCCCTAGCTCAACCATGAGCGTCCTAGCTCAACCATGAGAGCTAAACCATGAGAGCCCTAGCTCAACCATGAGCGCCCTAGCTCAACCATGAGCGTCCTAGCTCAACCATGAGCGTCCTAGCTCAACCATTAGAGATTAATACCAAACTAGAGGTATAATCCTCTCAAACGTGGCCTGGCCTGTAAGCCTACTGCCTGCCTACTGGAAAATCTTAATATATATATACCCAAGCTTTGCCAGCCCAGTGTAAAATGGGGTGCAGTTCATAGTGAGCTCACCAATACAGACGAAGAAGAAGGCACGTGTGTATGTGTGTGTGTGTGTGTGTCCATGAGAAATACAGTCCTGTTTGTGATCTCATGGGGCCTGTTAAACAATAATAGGTGGTTCTGGTATAATGGAACAGAGTGACAGCACTCGGCACGATGAAATCAACTCGTTCTGCTTCTGTTGCTGGGCCGGTTGTCGAGGAGTCCAAACCAAAGCAGCCCAGTGTTGCTAGCTAACAAGATCCCACCCTGAACCAGCGTCATGCTATGCTCTGTGAGGTTGACAATGTTTGCTCTGGCCTCTGTACTACTAGTCTTTACTGACATGCACTGAGTCAGAAAGGGATATGATGTTCTCCGCACCCACTCACCCAGTAGATCATATTAAATAATGACAGGTCGACGTAACAACAGTGTTGAGTTGTCAAGAGACCCTAACACTTACTGTAACGTACCTATACAAATGAAGCCTCTGTTTTGAGATGATACAGCCTGGTAATCTATTCCTCAGACCCTGGGTATCCAATCTATTCCTCAGACCCTGGGTATCCAATCTATTCCTCAGACCCTGGGTATCCAATCTATTCCTCAGACCCTGGGTATCCAATCTATTCCTCAGACCCTGGGTATCCAATCTATTCCTCAGACCCTGGGTATCCAATCTATTCCTCAGACCCTGGGTATCCAATCTATTCCTCAGACCCTGGGTATCCAATCTATTCCTCAGACCCAGGGTATCCAATCTATTCCTCAGACCCTGGGCATCCAATCTATTCCTCAGACCCTGGGTATCCAATCTATTCCTCAGACCCTGGGTATCCAATCTATTCCTCAGACCCTGGGTATCCAATCTAGTCCTCAGACCCTGGGTATCCAATCTATTCCTCAGACCCAGGGTATCCAATCTATTCCTCAGACCCTGGGTATCCAATCTATTCCTCAGACCCTGGGTATCCAATCTATTCCTCAGACCCTGGGTATCCAATCTATTCCTCAGACACTGGGTATCCAATCTAGTCCTCAGACCCTGGGTATCCAATCTATTCCTCAGACCCTGGGTATCCAATCTAGTCTTCAGACCCTGGGTATCCAATCTATTCCTCAGACCCTGGGTATCCAATCTATTCCTCAGACCCTGGATATCCAATCTATTCCTC
Source organism: Salmo trutta (assembly GCF_901001165.1). Classification (NCBI taxonomy): domain Eukaryota; kingdom Metazoa; phylum Chordata; class Actinopteri; order Salmoniformes; family Salmonidae; genus Salmo; species Salmo trutta. The sequence goes on from NW_021822244.1 coordinate 764,170, forward strand.
AGACCCTGGGTATCCAATCTATTCCTCAGACCCTGGGTATCCAATCTAGTCCTCAGACCCTGGGTATCCAATCTATTCCTCAGACCCTGGGTATCCAATCTAGTCCTCAGACCCTGGGTATCCAATCTAAGCCTACCATCAAGATCACTCAACTTGAATATAAACATGTTTTACTTGGTGCGTATATTCAATAGTCTCTAGAGAGTTCAACAAATTAGATTTTGTATTTTTAAAGAAACTGAGCCTTTGACATCGTCCTTTCTAACAGTACACACCTCAGGGTATTTGTGTTCTAAACAACTTGAGTTGTCCTCCAATGTCTACATGCTACTAACATCTCCTCCTTTCATTCTAGCCAAAAGTCCTGTGTGTCTCTTTCTCACAAAACATAAGGGAGGAGATTAAAAGGAGGTCATTGTTTTGACTTATTACAGGGAGTTTCCCCGTATTTCATTATTCTCTGAGCTGCTCTGATGATGTCAGGATACGGGTGGATGGTGTCAGCAGACAGGTAACCGACACACACACACACACACGCACGCACGCACGCACACACACACACACACACACACACACACACACACACACACACACACACACACACACACACACACACACACACACACACACACACACAGACACAGAGAGACACACTCACAGCTGACTGACTTGGTCCAACTGGGGCGTCGGCTCCTGAAGGACCCGCCCTCGTTGGTCCGGCGACTACCATGCCCTGTTCCCCAGTGACATCATCATTGAGCTCCACGCGCCTGGCCCTGCAGAGCCATGCAGTAATCCCACAGTCTCAGTCTCTCTCTCTCTCTCTCTCTCTCTCTCTCTCGCAGACACAGGCCTCACTCCGACACAGACCTCAGTGTTGTTGGATGTTGGGGTGTTACTGTTACTAGACTGGAGGAGGGAGGATCTGGCAAGGGGTTTAAACGTTACAGGCACTGTGCTGTGTGGAAGGATCATGGTCGTGGAGTTGAGGGGTTATTTCCCACTGGCCAAAAACTGGTTGAATAAACGTTCTTTCCATGTCATTTCAACCCAAAAAATCTAGGTGATGAATTTGAATCAACATGGAAAATTAATTAGATTAGGAAAAATTCATCAGTGTAATGGCATTTTGTATTTTTTTCACACAACTTTTAACCTAAATACAATGACATTATTATTTTTTTATTTCACGATAAATTCACGTTAGTTGACAACTCAACCAAATTTTTATCAAAACTAGACGTTGAACTGACGCTGTGCCCAGTGGGGTCCATTTTGAATCTCTTTTGAAAATACCAGTCTTTTTCAACCAGAGATGATTTGATTTACACCTGTAAGTAAAAACCGTTGGCAATGTTTTTATAAACATCAAAGTTTATTTTCTTATTTCAGTTATATGTGGCAGCCATTTACTGGCCTCCAGGCAATTTTGCAGATCCTACTCATGTCATGTAATGCACTATATAGGAAATAGGGTTCCATTTGGTACACAGCACCAGCCTTAGTCATCTGATGTCTGAGTGTCTCTCACGTCTACAAGTGGGAGTGGTGTAGCATACAGTATTTTATGCTTAGTGAGACATTTGGAGTAGTCGGCGGCGTGACATGGGAAGCAACTGCCAATAATTGTTCTACTTTTCCCTACTGTCAACCCTACTCTCCAGGTTCCTACAGTTGTACACATTATTAAAAGATCTACTGCCAAGTCAAGCGTGTAATGCTCGGGCGTCGTGGGTGAGGAATCAAACGCAGGAAGCAGCGAATACAGGGTAGTGGCTTTTAATGGGCCAAATGGCGAAAAACACAAGCCACCCCAAACAGCGATGAGAGCGCACACAAAACAAAGTGTCCCAAACACAGGGGAAAACACAGTCGGCGCAAAACCAACGCACTAGCGCAAAAACACAACCAGCGTGTACACAAGCATACAACAGATAAACAATCCCACACAAAGAGCAGGCGGGCCAGCTAGCTCATATAGCCCCGCTAATCACCCCCACTAAGAACAGGTGCAAACAATAACAGAGAGGGGGAAAACAAAAAGGGAATCAGTGGCAGCTAGTAGGCCGGTGACGACGACCGCCGAGCGCCACCCGAGCAGGAGGGGGCGCCACCTTCGGTGGGAATCGTGACAAAGTGGTATTTCTCTCAATCCATGCGTCACCTTTAGTCACCCTGAATGAATAATATGATACAGTGTAACTGGCTGACTGACAGCTAACAATCATTTATTTCCTCTAAATCCAACACTTATCCCCAACAACTTGCAGCACATCTTCCTTGAATGACTTCAGTCCACACAGTTTGTCTTGCAGCAACAGGCTGCATCGTGGGGTAAGAAAGTACTGTAATGGGTTTGATAGGAACCGACCGACACTGTGAATGACTTCAGTCCACACAGTTTGTCTTGCAGCAACAGGCTGCATCGTGGGGTAAGAAAGTACTGTAATGGGTTTGATAGGAGCCGACCGACACTGTGAATGATTTCAAAGGGATCTCGAGGCACCTCTAGGATTCAGATGCTTCCTCTGCAGATCATGCAGCACTCCCATATAGCTAAGTGGGTTAAACAATAGCTTCTTTCTTTGCGTAATAGCACAATAATTGATGAGACCAGATGTTCCCCATGGTGTATAGGTACCAGGATGTGCCTCAAAGGCCGTGTAGGATATATACCCAGTTTGGTTTGACTAAATGTGTTCTCCATCAACGAGCAATGTGAAAGGACACAGACCCCACCGTGCAGTTCTCTGAACCTCTAAATGTCTTCCTGCGGTACACAATACCATGAATATAAGAGGTCTGGATCTCCTTTGTTACATGTAAGAACAACCATAATTCACAACATTGAAAACACATTTCTGCAACATGTTGATGACAAACCCAATTCATATTGTTTTGAGGGTAAATCCAGTGTTACCAACGCACATGAGAATGAGAATGATTTCAGAAGACAGTACTGAGCATTCATTCATCTACTGATTTGATCCCATCTCTCTGAAAGATGTATGGCCACTTCTATGTTTGGAAAAACAAGAGGATGAACAGGAAGAATAATCCCCATTGGACATAGAATCCTGTTCTGTGTTACCAACAATGATCACGAGCATCCCATCCCTCAAAGATGTATGGCCACTACCATGTTTTGAAAACATTGAGGCCTGTCCAAAGAGGAAGGGAAGAATATATTATCTCTTATCCCCCGGTGACATAGAACCAGAACACATTATTCAGCCACACATCCACACACAGAGATCCCAACGCCAACCTGGAAGGGAGTGATCGTACGAGGCAAAAAGGTGATCTCTTAGACATTGTTTGATCGTTCTGTTAAACAATTCCAGCTGGGGTAAAGAGTGGCATCCTGGCTGTGTGTGTGTGTGTGTGTGTGTGTGTGTGTGTGTGTGTGTGTGTGTGTGTGTGTGTGTGTGTGTGTGTGTGTGTGTGTGTGTGTGTGTGTGTGTGTGTGTGTGTGTGTGTGTGTGTGTGTGTGTGTGTGTGTGTGCGAGTGTGCTTGTGTAATGGTATGCTGGCCTGGCTGGCAAAACACTGTAGTTGCTGTAATCCACCACGTACTGCCAACATTTCATAGTATTGTGACTCCCAAAGGATCCCTTTATTTCAACATAGACCCCCCCAGATTCATAGAGTCTATACTACTACACTATAGAGTCTATACTACTACACTATAGAACCTATACTACTACACTATAGAGTCTATACTACTACACTATAGAGTCTATACTACTACACTATAGAGTCTATACTACTACACTATAGAACCTATACTACTACACTATAGGGTCTATACTACTACACTATAGGGTCTATACTACTACACTATAGAGTCTATACTACTACACTATAGGGTCTATACTACTACACTATAGGGTCTATACTACTACACTATAGAGTCTATACTACTACACCATAGGGTCTATACTACTACACTATAGGACCTATACTACTACACTATAGTGTCTATACTACTACACTATAGGGTCTATACTACTACACTATAGGGTCTATACTACTACACTATAGGGTCTATACTACTACACTATAGAGTCTATACTACTACACTATAGAGTCTATACTACTACACTATAGAACCTATACTACTACACTATAGAGTCTATACTACTACACTATAGAGTCTATACTACTACACTATAGAGTCTATACTACTACACTATAGAGTCTATACTACTACACTATAGAGTCTATACTACTACACTATAGGGTCTATACTACTACACTATAGGACCTATACTACTACACTATAGGACCTATACTACTACACTATAGGGTCTATACTACTACACTATAGGGTCTATACTACTACACTATAAGGTCTATACTACTACACTATAGGACCTATACTACTACACTATAGAGTCTATACTACTACACTAAACATGCAGATGCAATCTATGAATATGATATGACTTGATAGTTAAGCCTCTATAGTATTGACTTGATAGTAAAGCCTCTATAGTATTGACTTGATAGTTAAGCCTCTATAGTATTGACTTGATAGTTAAGCCTCTATAGTATTGACTTGATAGTTAAGCCTCTATAGTATTGACTTGATAGTTAAGCCTCTATGGTATTGACTTGATAGTTAAGCCTCTATAGTATTGACTTGATAGTTAAGCCTCTATAGTATTGACTTGATAGTTAAGCCTCTATAGTATTGACTTGATAGTTAAGCCTCTATAGTATTGACTTGATAGTTAAACCTCTATAGTATTGACTTGATAGTTAAACCTCTATAGTATTGACTTGATAGTTAAGCCTCTATAGTATTTCATTACCGCAAGTCACTAAAGTTCAGATTGTTTAACATGACGATTAAAACAGGTGAAGGTTTAACTTCCCAGTGTAAACTGTGTAGTTGTCTGTCTTCCTACAGAAATAACTAGGAGGTGGAGGAAAGGTTAATTTTCACTGTGGCAAACGGCTTTGTTTTGGTCCTGCGGTGTTTCAAGCTGGAGTTGTCTGTCCCTCTCTGAGCCTGGCCTGAACACAAACACAAACAAATCTTTATGCGTCCTAAACGGAACCCTATTCCCGATATGTTCCCTATGGGCTCTGGTCAAACGTAGTGCACTATATAGAGAATAGGGTGCTGTTTGGGTGATGCATCCAGAGCTGGAGCTCGCTGGGTGAGCAGAGCACTGCAGTATGCTTGGACGAGGGTTTAAAGCTCATATGTTCATACTTATTGTTGGGAAATCACACAGCAGATCCCCTGTGTAATAATTGTGTTACCACAGTGGCAGCCGGCTCCACTGTTTACGTATTTCCAAAAACATGACGTCGGTGGGTAATAGAATGTGCGTCTGGATGGAGAGTAAGAAAGAAATTCAAATGGATCCTTTGAAATATCTGGTAATTTGTAATGGCAGGGTTTCATTTCATGGCGGTTTTGATTTTTTTCAGCACAAGGAGTGAGCAACGCTGTCATCAAGGCAAAGGGTGGCTACTTTGAAGAATCTCAAATATAAAATATATGTTGATTTGTTTAAATTTTTTTTGGTTATTACATGATTCAATATGTGTTATTTCATAGTGTTGATGTCTTCACTATTATTCTACAATGTAGAAAATAGTAACAATATAAGAAAAATCCTTGAATGAGTAGGTGTGTCCAAACGTTTGACTGGTATCGTTGTATAGTAAAGTATTATTCTTATTTACAATGACGGCCTACCCCGGCCAAACCCGGACGACGCTGGGCCATATCATGGATACTGAGTCAGGAGCATAAGACACTACAAAGAAAATAAAAAACTTTACCGTAAAATTGTTTCCCAATTTTATGTCGTTGGCATTGTCCATTTCCTCATATGTCCATGTCCTCATATGTCCAGGTCTTCATATGTCCATGTCCTCATATGTCCATGTCCTCATATGTCCATGTCTTCATAACTCTGTTTCTTCATATGTCCATGTCCTCATATGTCCATGTCTTCATATGTCCATGTCCTCATATGTCAATGTCCTCATATGTCCATGTCCTCATATGTCCATGCCCTCATAACTCAGTTTCTTCATATGTCCATGTCCTCATATGTCCATGTCTTCATATGTCCATGTCTTCATATGTCAATGTCCTCATATGTCAATGTCCTCATATGTCCATGCCCTCATATGTCCATGCCCTCATATGTCCATGCCCTCATAACTCCGTTTCTTCATATGTCCATGTCTTCATATATCCATGTCTTCATATATCCATGTCCTCATATATCCATGTCTTCATATGTCCATGTCCTCATATGTCCATGTCTTCATATGTCAATGTCCTCATATGTCCATGTCTTCATATGTCCATGTCTTCATATGTCCATGTCCTCATATGTCCATGTCTTCATATGTCCATGTCCTCATATGTCATGTCTTCATATGTCCATGTCTTCATATGTCCATGTCCTCATATGTCATGTCTTCATATGTCCATGTCTTCATATGTCCATGCAAATACAATACAATACTCTATTATTCTCTCATTGATATCAATACATCACTAAGAGAACATTCTTAAGAAGAAGTTACAGGATTGGACGCATAGTGATCACCATCAACATCATTTATCATCTGTACTTTACTGCTTCAGGGAAGTGGTCAAGACCTTAGTTTTAAATCTGTGTACTTACTAGTAGGAAACAGAAACCCATCTCCCCAGTAAGGGGGACGGAAGTGGCTGTTGGGTTCACGACACCATTATCCCCACTCTGTGACAGCACTGAGCCAGTGATAGGGTTGCAAAATGCTGGTGACTTTCCGAAAACTCCAGGTTTTCCAGGAATCCCAGTTGGAAGATTGCTGGTATCAGGAAAGAATAAGCAGGAAATCTGGGAATCTTCCAACCAGGATTTCTGGAAAACCTGGGAATCTTGGGAACATTACTGGAATTTTGCAACCCTACCCAGTGATGTTGAACTGACCAGGGATCAGGGAGTAGGGGTTGAGGGTAAGGATGGGTGGTGGGAAGGTTAGGGTTAGGATAGTAGGGGTTGAGGGTAAGGATGGCTGGTGGGAAGGTTAGGGATCAGGGAGTAGGGGTTGATGTCAGGGAGACTGGTCAGCTGTCTCCCTGACATCCACTATGAGGCATCAGGCCCTGGCTGTGGCCACATTACATACTGACATCCACTATGAGGCATCAGGCCCTGGCTGTCATCACATTACATACTGACATCCACTATGAGGCATCAGGCCCTGGCTGTCATCACATTACACACTGACATCCACTATGAGGCATCAGGCCCTGGCTGTGGCCACATTACATACTGACATCCACTATGAGGCATCAGGCCCTGGCTGTGGCCACATTACATACAGTAGTAGAGTTAAAAAGTCACTGATATCAATTGAATCTGACAGCTTAAAAATATGGACATGCTCTCATGTGATCTAGCTTGACCTCTAGAAGTACTGTACCTAAATCACACTGGAAATCCCTTGGAGGAGCAGTGCCCTAATCAGGAGGTGTGGTTATATTGTCACTCCTTTGCTGTGTCATGTCCTCTAATACTGGGGTTTCTAACAGCATGGCCTCTAATACTGGGGTTTCAAACATCATGGCCTCTAATATTGGTGTTTCAAACATCATGGCCTCTAATATTGGGGTGTCAAACATCATGGCCTCTAATACTGGGGTGTCAAACATCATGGTCTCTAATATTGGGGTTTCAAACATCATGGCCTCTAATACTGGGGTTTCAAACATTATGGCCTCTAATATTGGTGTTTCAAACATCTTGGCCTCTAATACTGGGGTACCAAACATGATGGCTCTTATACTGGGGTTTCAAACATCTTGGCCTCTAATACTGGGGTTTCAAACATCTTGGCCTCTAATACTGGGGTTTCTAACATCATGTTCTCTAATACTGGGGTTTCCAACATCATTTTCCATTTCCATTTTTACATTTAAGTCATTTAGCAGACGCTCTTATCCAGAGCGACTTACAAATTGGTGCATTCACCTTATGATATCCAGTGGAACAACCACTTTACAATAGTACATCTATATCTTTTTTGGGGGGGGGAGGGTAGGGGGGTTAGAAGGATTACTTAATCCTATCCCAGGTATTACTTAAAGAGGTGGGGTTTCAGGTGTCTCCGGAAGGTGGTGATTGACTCCGCTGTCCTGGCGTCGTGAGGGAGCTTGTTCCACCATTGGGGTGCCAGAGCAGCGAACAGTTTTGACTGGGCTGAGCGGGAACTGTGCTTCCTCAGAGGTAGGGGGGCCAGCAGGCCAGAGGTGGGTGAACGCAGTGCCCTTGTTGGGTGTAGGGCCTGATCAGAGCCTGAAGGTACGGAGGTCTTGTAGCGGATGCGAGCTTCAACTGGAAGCCAGTGGAGAGAGCGGAAGAGCGGGGTGACGTGAGGTCTCTAATACTGGGGTTTCTAACATCATGGCCTCTAATACTGGGGTTTCTAACATCTTGGTCTCTAATACTGGGGTTTCTAACATCATGGCCTCTAATACTGGGGTTTCTAACATCATGGCCTCTAATACTGGGGTTTCTAACATCATGGCCTCTAATACTGGGGTTTCTAACATCATGGCCTCTAATACTGGGGTTTCTAACATCATGGCCTCTAATACTGGGGTTTCTAACATCATGGCCTCTAATACTGGGGTTTCTAACATCATGTTCTCTAATACTGGGGTTTCTAACATCATGTTCTCTAATACTGGGGTTTCTAACATCATGGCCTCTAATACTGGGGTTTCTAACATCATGTTCTCTAATACTGGGGTTTCTAACATCATGTTCTCTAATACTGGGGTTTCTAACATCTTGGTCTCTAATACTGGGGTTTCTAACATCTTGGTCTCTAATACTGGGGTTTCTAACATCATGGCCTCTAATACTGGGGTTTCTAACATCATGGCCTCTAATACTGGGGTTTCTAACATCATGTTCTCTAATACTGGGGTTTCTAACATCATGTTCTCTAATACTGGGGTTTCTAACATCATGGCCTCTAATACTGGGGTTTCTAACATCATGTTCTCTAATACTGGGGTTTCTAACATCATGTTCTCTAATACTGGGGTTTCTAACATCTTGGTCTCTAATACTGGGGTTTCTAACATCATGGCCTCTAATACTGGGGTTTCTAACATCTTGGTCTCTAATACTGGGGTTTCTAACATCTTGGACTCTAATACTGGGGTTTCTAACATCTTGGCCTCTAATACTGGGGTTTCTAACATCTTGGCCTCTAATACTGGGGTTTCTGACATCATGGGTCTCTAATACTGGGGTTTCTGACATCATGGGTCTCTAATACTGGGGTTTCTAACATCATGGCCTCTAATACTGGGGTTTCTAACATCATGGCCTCTAATACTGGGGTTTCTAACATCTTGGCCTCTAATACTGGGGTTTCTGACATCATGGGTCTCTAATACTGGGGTTTCTGACATCATGGGTCTCTAATACTGGGGTTTCTAACATCTTGGCCTCTGATACTGGGGTTTCTAACATTATGAACTCTAGTACTGGGGTTTCTTTACATCATGGCTTCTAATACTGGGGTACCAAACATCTTGTCCTCTAATACTGGGGTACCAAACATCATGTCCTCTAATACTGGGGTTTCTAACATCATTGTCTCTAATACTGGGGTACCAAACATCATGTCCTCTAATACTGGGGTTTCTAACATCATTGTCTCTAATACTGGGGTACCAAACATCATGTCCAATAATACTGGGCTTTCAAACATCATGGCCTCTTAAAAGGGGTCTTTTAGCCGTCCACTCAGCTAAGGATGTCACACTCTTAGAAAAAAGAGTTCCAAAAGGTTCTTCGTCCTGTCCCCATAGGAGAACCCTTTTTGGTTCCTGTTAGAACCTTTTCTGTGTAAAGGCTCCTACATATAACTCAAAAAGGTTTGACCTGGAACCAAAAGGTTCTAGATAGCACCTTTTTTCCCCCCTAAGAGTGTAGATCCGAACTTCATGATGTGTGGTTGTTTCATCCCTCTCAGACACGTCAGGGTCTCTAGTGAGATGTGAACCAGTAAGGTGAGAAGATGTGAACCAGTAAGGTGAGAAGATGTGAACCAGTAAGGTGAGAAGAGGCCAGTGTGAGCAGGTTTATTTCACCCAGGAGTCACCACTCGATGCCACAGCTGTCAGTTACAATTCAAACCGATGCCGATGGTGACCGATGTTCGTTTAATAGAGGTGTTCCACGACTCGCCTGCCTGTTCTTCAAAGGCTTTGGCTGAACCTAAAGTCAAGCAGAATCTGGTCGAAAGTCAAAACCCCACCCAATCTGGCATTCCAGGAAGACTCGTAGCAAACACTCAATTTGAAGGAAAATGTATACTATTTGATCCCATGTCCAGCTGGCTCTGAGACGAGAGGCTGAGAGCCCCTGAGGGTGGAAAGGTGACCCTTTGACTGGTTGTTCTAGGAAGGCTTCTAGAGAGAGTTGCAGGTCAGGGGAGTGATAATGAGGTCAACACGTCACGCTCTCTCTTCCTTTTTCACTATCAAATGTAAATGTGGGAAACGTGTGGAGCGCTGTGTATAATCACTGGAGACAACATGCCTCCTGTGATCAGAATCAGATCATTTTTTTTGTCTTAAAGGGGCAGTGTCCTATTTTGAGACGCTTAAATACAGTAGTAATAATAATGATGACAATGAATTGCATTTTTTGTAAAGTGGTTTCTTGCATCATGTAACACAATATAATTCCATTTGTCAGTCATCTATTTGGCCAATTGTTTTAGATAATGTCTTACAACGTAAACATCAGTCATGAAATGGTTAAGCCATGCATAAGGTTTTAAAAAGGCCTTCATTGAACACCAAATATTGGCTATTGTAGACAATATCACAAAAGTCAATAGCTATATCCATGTGGAAATGTTATGGCATTTGCTCCACTCTGATAGCCCTACCTGCTCTGATAGCTACAATAGCCTTTTGGCCACTGTCTGAAACTGTAACTTCAAGCAGGTACAGCCTCAGTGTTCACAGTTAACACACGCCAGAAGTTACACAGAATGCTGACAAAATGAACTTTTCCTCTCTCAAGACCTTTTCTCAGTGCCAAAACATTTTTGTGGGAACGTTGCTTGATACATCCCTTTAACCTGTTGTTTAGTTGCATATCACTGTGTCCTGTCCTGCCAATGACAGACAACCACAGTCATGAACAATCAGTCTGTAGACTGCCCTTATTGCTGTAGTAGTAATAAAGCTTCTCTTTGAAGCTGAGGAGAGTGACTCAGGGTGGAAGCGAAGCAGTAAAGAGCAGTATTGTGACTTCCTGTCTGTCGTAGGGGCATTGATTAACTCTGTGACCTCTCAGGGGCTTCCATACAGTAATGAAGCAATACTGACGCAATGCGACCGTGACTCCATCATGGCTCAAATGGCTCCAGTCACTTCAAAGGAAACCTTCAGGACTACAAAAGTAAACCAAGTCGTATTGCATGGTGTCAACCAGTGATTTATATGTACACTAGATAACTGACAGGAGGAGCTGTTTGAAGCCACCGCACGTCCATCTTCGCAAAAGTATATTTAAAAAAAAAGTTTTAATGTTACTGAGCGCACTACAACAACATAATACTTAAATACATGTAATTTTGTCATTGAAACACTTAATTGAAATACTGTAGAATTCCATTCATTCTTATGGAGCACTGCTTCTTCTGGGGAGTGCCAATATGGTCGACCAGTGGTTTCAAAGCCTCTCATTGGCCAATACAAAGCATCAGCAATCCAGGGTTTATGTAAGTCATTGGTGACAACTGACTTGGATTTGCGACTTTAGGAACAACAACATTGTGATTTGTGGAGTTTTTGGATTGTAAATCATCCTAAAAATGACATTAAATCAGTATAAAAATATGGTGGAATGATATACACGGCCATTCAAAACATTGTTTACAACACGATCAAAATACTTGCCAATGGACACTGATAAATCAGAAGAATGTTGCTGTGTTGAGGGGGCTTGACTACAGTTATTACAGACCTGATCCTTTGACTTTCATCTTTACATTATTATTCATGTTGTGTTGTTTCCCTGCCAACTCCCTCCCTTCCCATCACAGTGATCTGTCTTCTGTTATTCTGCACTATAGTGAGCTGTTCTCTGAGCCGTCGCCTGGGAAACGCTAAAAACAAGCGATGAGGAGAGGGCGGAGGAGGAGGAGGAGGAGGCGGAGGAAGAGTAGGGGTGTAGTCTATCGTCATCTTAATCTTCCCACACTAAAGAACACATGTTTCGTTTGGAGAAGATAACTCTTCGGGGACGTAGCAGACACGCAAAAACAGTCGGACACTCAACTCAACAACACAACGTCTTACATGAACTAACTGCCCTTTAGTCAATGGATCCATTCTCTCTGCAGCCTGCTGCATGCAGCTCTCCCATGTCTCTGATTAGTCAGTGATAATGGAGTCTCAGTGAAAAGAGTGATTATAGCTGAAAGGAAGCCCCTGACCAGAACGTGACTCTAGTGAAGGAGGAGAGGAGCTAGCCAGGGATATAACTGTGGAAAATGTGATGGTGAGAGACCGGCCCGGCCACCTCAAAGCATAGTAAGGTGCTTTCCTTAAAGAGTTCAAAGGGCATTAGTACCCATTACTCACGATCCACTCCCACTGTCTCCGGTCTGGGGCGATACAGTACAGTAGTAATCCTACAAGACATTGGAAGGGGCTGATTCAGTGCAACCTGTCTAAATAATCCCTAAGCCACATAATCTTCTTAGCAACAGGACCCGGGAATCTAAATATCAAGACCTGTTATTACTCTCAATTGTGCTCTTTTCAGCAGGCTCATGCTTTAAACAAATGATATGCTTATCCAACTGTGGGATAAGGAGTTTGGCTCTCAATGTTCATTAGGACAAATGGTAATACATGAAAGGGACATTCATTATGTGTCAACTGTATGAGTACGGCTTTCTTTACCATTCGTTAACATTTAAGTCTGTAGTTTGTTTCTGTTTAATCTGTTTGGATTGTTGATAGTTGTAACAGTGGACACCATTGAAAAAGAGACCCAGGTCTGAATTGAGATAATTTTAAGCCTATAAATGAAGGTTAAATACGTCTATGTATTGGTTATGTACAGTATGTGTAAGGACGAGAAGCAAGTACAATGAGTGAACATTTAATGAAACACAGACAGGAACAGAATACGGACAGTGTCTGGACAAGGAAAACATAACGACATTAATGCTGACATGGGGAACCAATAGAGAAACAGACAGATATAGACGGGGCAATCAACAAGGTGAGGGAGTCCAGGGGTGAGTCCAATGAGCGCTGATGTGCATAATGATGGTGACATGTGTGCATAGTGAAGGGAGGTCTGGCACCCTCGAGCGCCAGAGAGGGAGAGCGGGAGGAGGCATGACAATATGTGATGACGTCGTTCTATAGTATAATGGAGTGTTATTGATTTAACTCTATGTATTTACTGTATGTTAATGAGAGGGAGTAATGTTTACCTTAGGACTCCATGCCAAATATGATTTTTCTCTGACTGATTGTGTTTTGGTGAGGAGAGCATTTTTTTCTATAATAAAAAAACAAACACTGCATTACTTTAGAGGGGCCTGGAGATCACTGCATTACTTTAGAGGGGCCTTGAGATCACTGCATTACTTTAGAGGGGCCTGGAGATCACTGCATTACTTTAGAGGGGCCTTGAGATCACTGCATTACTTTAGAGGGTCCTGGAGCTCACTGCATTACTTTAGAGGGTCCTGGACATCACTGCATTACTTTAGAGGGGCCTGGAGATCACTGCATTACTTTAGAGGGGCCTGGAGATCACTGCATTACTTTAGAGGGTCCTGGAGATCACTGCATTACTTTAGAGGGGCCTTGAGATCACTGCATTACTTTAGAGGGGCCTGGAGATCACTGCATTACTTTAGAGGGGCCTGGAGATCACTGCATTACTTTAGAGGGTCCTGGAGATCACTGCATTACTTTAGAGGGTCCTGGAGATCACTGCATTACTTTAGAGGGTCCTGGAGATCACTGCATTACTTTAGAGGGTCCTGGAGATCACTGCATTACTTTAGAGGGTCCTGGAGATCACTGCATTACTTTAGAGGGGCCTGGAGATCACTGCATTACTTTAGAGGGTCCTGGAGATCACTGCATTACTTTAGAGGGGCCTTGAGATCACTGCATTACTTTAGAGGGGCCTGGAGATCACTGCATTACTTTAGAGGGGCCTGGAGATCACTGCATTACTTTAGAGGGTCCTGGAGATCACTGCATTACTTTAGAGGGTCCTGGAGATCACTGCATTACTTTAGAGGGTCCTGGAGATCACTGCATTACTTTAGAGGGTCCTGGAGATCACTGCATTACTTTAGAGGGTCCTGGAGATCACTGCATTACTTTAGAGGGTCCTGGAGATCACTGCATTACTTTAGAGGGTCCTGGAGATCACTGCATTACTTTAGAGGGTCCTGGAGATCACTGCATTACTTTAGAGGGTCCTGGACATCACTGCATTACTTTAGAGGGTCCTGGACATCACTGCATTACTTTAGAGGGGCCTTGAGAGAAGAGAACAAATCAAAGCCTCAATTCCATGATTCTAAAGTACTGTATATATCAGTACAACCTGTCAAGAAGCCTTTTTTTCACCCTTAACCAATTTGGAACCAAATTGACCAATGGAACAGTACTAAAAGTGCACACCTCAACAGTCTACTGTTAGGAAGGACAGAGACATTTAATGTTATGTCATAATTGTTTTATCACCAGCGAGGAAGCCAGCGTGATGTTTAGATCGGTGCTTGGTTGGCGAGACGGACTAGGCCTTAAAACAATACATGGTTTGTGTCCTAGCCTGTTGCCATTGCTTCTGCTCTGGGCATCCTCAGTTGGGAAACATATGGTTGCTGTTCATCAAAGTCAGGGAGAGCCAGCGTCCCAAATGACACCCTATTACCTATTTAGTGAACTACTTTTGACCATAGCCCATAGGGAATCCCATAGGGCTCTGATCAAAAGTAGTGCACTATATAGGGAATAGGGTGCCATTTGGGACGCATCCTAAGAGAACCAGTGAAGGCCTGAACTCATCACTCCCCAGCCCTCAGCACCTCTCTGGGCTGATGGAATAGCATAGAACCCTTCATGTTCTCTGTCTCTCTCTGTCTCTCTCTGTCTGTCTGTCTCTCTCTCTCTCTCTCTCTGTCTCTGTCTCTCAGTCTCTCTCTCTCTCTCTCTCTCTGTCTCTCTGTCTCTCTCTCTCTCTCTGTCTGTCTCTCTCTCTCTATCTATCTATCTCTCTCTCTCTCTCTCTCTCTCTCTCTCTGTCTCTCTCTCTCTGTCTCTTTCTCTCTCTCTCTCTCTCTGTCTCTCTGTCTCTCTGTCTCTCTGTCCCTCTCTCTCTTCCTCCCAGCTCTACAACTAAGCTGGAGCTGCCTGCCATTTCCCAGAAGCAATACACACACACACACACACACACACACACACAAGCGCATATGCGTACACACACCAAAGCTCACAGTGAAACACTGATGGGAAACGATTGTGCGTGTGTTTGTGTGTGTATGTGTTCGTGTGCGTGGGGAAGGTAAAAGTAATTGTGTATCCTTGTTTAAATCAATATAGTGGCTGGGCAACATAGACAGGAGAAATAAGGGTCCTCATATTTGGCCCTCTGTCAAACAGGCCGTGACAATGTCCCTCCCTGGCAGAGAAAGTCATTTGAGCTTGACAGGCATATGTTTTATACAGAACAAATAAACACACACAGCTGTATGGGGTATTTCAATGGCATGTCATTCGATCCCACTGTTCTTGTTCAACTCAGGGATTATAATAATAAGAAATGTGAGCGACCAATATTATTTTCATCTTATATATTATGTTTGGAATTTCATCCAAGTGACTTTTAATTTGGAATTTCTGTCCCATTCAATAATGATAAGGTACAAAGCTCTTGGGACGCTAGATGAAAATCACTTTTTCTCTGTTAAAACATGAGCTAATGAATCACATCAAATTCTATTTGTCACATGCGCCAAATACAGGTGTAGACCTTACAGTGAAATGCTTACTTACAAGCCCTTAACCAACAATGCAGTTTTAAGAAAAATATGTGTTAAGTAAAAAATAGATAATTAAAAAATAAGAAATAAAAGTAACAAATCATTAAAGAGCAGCAGTAAAATAACAATAGCGAGGCTATACACAGGGGGTACCGGTACGGAGTCAATGTGCGGGGGCTCCGGTTAGTCGAGGTAATTGAGGTAATATGTACTTGTAGGTAGAGTTAAGGTCACTATGCATAGATAATAAACAGAGAATAGCAGCAGCGAAAAAGGGAGGGGGGGCAATGCAAATACTCTGGCTAGCCATTTGATTAGCTTTTAGAATGACTGATAATGTTATTTTTACTCCTATTTGAATTCCATCACAAGGTAGAGGAATGTGTCTTGTCCAATGACTGTGCATCTACAGTAGACCAGAGTCATATATTTAGATCTTATTACATGACTCTGCAGTAGACTATTCCATGGCAAGGGCTCTAGTACTGGATTTAGAATTATATGGCGCTCCCTGCTGGCCAATGTTTGTACTGCGCTCCTACTGATGGATGGCAGACAAATACCAGATGGATAATTACGGTCTTTACGGGCACAGAAAAGATAGCAGGAAAATATTACAAGTTATATTGCAAAAATAATATCTATTATTTCGAGCTAATATAACAACGAATAAATGTGGTGTTTTTTTTGGTTTTGCTAAAGGAGGATGCGTTTTACCTGTAGGCTATACTCTGACATTGTCATGGAAAACCCTCACACAAAGTAGCAAAAAAACTATTTGCAGATTTCGAAAGCATATTGCACGTATTCAAAATCGAATGCAATCTCTCTACATGTATTCCCCCAAGAACATTCAGGTGAATTAGCCTCAGGCACGTCTCCATCCCCATGTCCACGTCTCAGAAGTTTGAATTGGGTACTTACTTGTGGGCATCAACTTTTTTTCTCTCTCTTCTCCTCAATAAGTTGCTCCTCCTCATCCCCAAACCTTCCCCCCTTATTAAAACAAGTCCAAAAACCCTCCCTGGTTAAGAGTCTTTTGAAATGTAAGGAGCTACGTGCAGGAAGCATAAACCCGGGGCGTCTGGAAGGAATTAGACGCTGAAGAAGTAGTAAAACTAGCGTGGTTGGGCAGTTCATGACTTTAACCTGTATTACCTACAGCTCTTCTCACCAACATTGACTACTGTTGAATGACAGTTTTTTCTTTTTCTTTATTTTCTTTATTTCTTTTATTCATTGTATAAATTACACTTATGCCAAAGTTGACTAACAAGATGATTTGTATACACTTAAAATGTATACATTATATTATTAACGTATGCAAAGAGAGAAGTTAAAAGTAGAAACAAAAAATACAATACTTGAATGAATCTTTTCAACCGTTCAAAGCAAGGAGACTTGGTAAATTGCACAAACTTTTTTCTTTATGAAGAACATTTTAAGAAGCTTCATGAGTGTTTCTGCAAAGGTGACTCAAGAAGGGACGTTGCTGAGAAGTTTTCTCCAAGTTGAACGCTGCAAACCGAGCCTATGCTGACTGCATCCATTTAAAGAAACGGCACAGCCACACACAGCTGCTTCAAGGTATGCCCATCACATCAAATGTATTCACTTTGTCAACTTTGTTATCAACTAACTGTTTTATTTCATTATGAGAACATACATTTTTATTTTGTTTGACATTTTCATTTAGAATAATTTGAATTCAATGAATGGAGCTTTGGGTGAAACTTGTCAACTAAAGTTAACTGACATGTCATGGTTTTCCGGTAGTTGCCAAGTCATGGTTTAATCCACATCAGTGAATCGTTTCTGAAGTGATGCTTTATCTGTCAGGGTGTGGGAAGGATGTAGTGTTTGTTATATTAAAGTACTATGGTAGGATATAGACCGTAGGGCTACTATGCCATACAGAACAGTCCTGTAGACATGTTGATGTGTGGTTTGGTTAAGGCTTTTTTTATAGACTTAAGTATTGCATTAATCTCAGCCAATATGCGGTGGATAAATTAAATAGTTTAACTATAAAGTCGAAACAAGGTAGTTCTTTATTATTCCCTACTGCCTACGGGAGAGAAAAAAATCTGCACCGTAACGTTTTAGAGTAAACTGGATTCACACGGTACTCCGTCGAGGCTGGGCATAATCACTGTCCAAATCATTTATTGTAAGGTTAGAATAAAACTTATGTCGACGTCACGGCCTCATACGTCATTCGAATCGCAGGGGTGTTTGAGCCAATGACAAGGCAGGTATTGGGTTTCCTTCAGAGAAACTCAGTACGTTAGAAATATCGTTTTTTCCATGGATACAGTATTTTATTTAGTATTTATTGTCACATACACAGGTTAGATGCGGTGAAATATTGTGTTTTACACGGTCAGCCACAGTAGTACTGGAGCAAATTAGGGTGAAGTTCCCTCCTTATTGAAGGACACAACGATCTTCGAACTTCCTTCCTTTCCCGCTCAGGGTTTTTTATACCTTCAGGGTGGATGCGCGCGCTGTTCGAAACACAGCAGCCCACCATTCATCCCATAACAGTTTATTTAGTTAGTGGTTTTGAGTTGACTTGATTCCATAGCAGTTTATTTAGCTAGTGGTTTTGAGTTGACTTGATTCCATAACAGTTTATTTAGTTAGTGGTTTTGAGTTGACTTGATTCCATAGCAGTTTATTTAGTTAGTGGTTTTGAGTTGACTTGATTCCATAGCAGTTTATTTAGCTAGTGGTTTTGAGTTGACTTGATTCCATAGCAGTTTATTTAGTTAGTGGTTTTGAGTTGACTTGATTCCATAGCAGTTTATTTAGTTAGTGGTTTTGAGTTGATTTGATTCCATAGCAGTTTATTTAGTTAGAGGTTTTGAGTTGACTTGATTCCATAGCAGTTTATTTAGCT
The DNA here is from genome assembly GCF_901001165.1 of Salmo trutta. Classification (NCBI taxonomy): domain Eukaryota; kingdom Metazoa; phylum Chordata; class Actinopteri; order Salmoniformes; family Salmonidae; genus Salmo; species Salmo trutta. Next base: position 783,158 of record NW_021822244.1, read on the forward strand.
AGTGGTTTTGAGTTGACTTGATTCCATAGCAGTTTATTTAGTTAGTGGTTTTGAGTTGACTTGATTCCATAGCAGTTTATTTAGCTAGTGGTTTTGAGTTGACTTGATTCCATAGCAGTTTATTTAGCTAGTGGTTTTGAGTTGACTTGATTCCATAGCAGTTTATTTAGCTAGTGGTTTTGAGTTGACTTGATTCCATAGCAGTTTATTTAGTTAGTGGTTTTGAGTTGACTTGATTCCATAGCAGTTTATTTAGCTAGTGGTTTTGAGTTGACTTGATTCCATAGCAGTTTATTTAGTTAGTGGTTTTGAGTTGATTTGATTCCATAGCAGTTTATTTAGTTAGTGGTTTTGAGTTGACTTGATTCCATAGCAGTTTATTTAGTTAGTGGTTTTGAGTTGACTTGATTCCATAGCAGTTTATTTAGCTAGTGGTTTTGAGTTGACTTGATTCCATAGCAGTTTATTTAGTTAGTGGTTTTGAGTTGATTTGATTCCATAGCAGTTTATTTAGTTAGTGGTTTTGAGTTGATTTGATTCCATAGCAGTTTATTTAGTTAGTGGTTTTGAGTTGACTTGATTCCATAGCAGTTTATTTAGTTAGTGGTTTTGAGTTGATTTGATTCCATAGCAGTTTATTTAGCTAGTGGTTTTGAGTTGATTTGATTCCATAGCAGTTTATTTAGTTAGTGGTTTTGAGTTGACTTGATTCCATAGCAGTTTATTTAGTTAGTGGTTTTGAGTTGATTTGATTCCATAGCAGTTTATTTAGTTAGTGGTTTTGAGTTGACTTGATTCCATAGCAGTTTATTTAGTTAGTGGTTTTGAGTTGATTTGATTCCATAGCAGTTTATTTAGCTAGTGGTTTTGAGTTGATTTGATTCCATAGCAGTTTATTTAGTTAGTGGTTTTGAGTTGACTTGATTCCATTGCAGTTTATTTAGTTAGTGGTTTTGAGTTGACTTGATTCCATAGCAGTTTATTTAGTTAGTGGTTTTGAGTTGACTTGATTCCATAGCAGTTTATTTAGTTAGTGGTTTTGAGTTGATTTGATTCCATAGCAGTTTATTTAGTTAGTGGTTTTGAGTTGACTTGATTCCATAGCAGTTTATTTAGTTAGTGGTTTTGAGTTGACTTGATTCTATAGCAGTTTATTTAGCTAGTGGTTTTGAGTTGACTTGATTCCATAGCAGTTTATTTAGTTAGTGGTTTTGAGTTGACTTGATTCCATAGCAGTTTATTTAGTTAGTGGTTTTGAGTTGACTTGATTCCATAGCAGTTTATTTAGTTAGTGGTTTTGAGTTGATTTGATTCCATAGCAGTTTATTTAGCTAGTGGTTTTGAGTTGATTTGATTCCATAGCAGTTTATTTAGTTAGTGGTTTTGAGTTGATTTGATTCCATAGCAGTTTATTTAGTTAGTGGTTTTGAGTTGACTTGATTCCATAGCAGTTTATTTAGCTAGTGGTTTTGAGTTGACTTGATTCCATAGCAGTTTATTTAGTTAGTGGTTTTGAGTTGACTTGATTCCATAGCAGTTTATTTAGTTAGTGGTTTTGAGTTGACTTGATTCCATATTCTTTGTTATCATTTATGATAAGCCTATACTTTGTGGAGATATTCATATCTCATCTGTTGTGTAGGGATTAGAATTTTTTTCAAAGATGTACACCTACAGTATACAGTAGACTATTTTCATTTCTGAAAGTAAAATATCCCACTGGGCACAGATGTCAATTCAACGTCTATGCTACGTTGGTTCAACGTCATTTAATTCCACATTGGTTCAACTTAATTTCATTAAAATTATGTGGAAACAATGTTCTTTCTACCAGTGTGTGCCCAGTGGGATATGACTGTAAATGGTAAAATTATAAAATACATGCTTTGAACCGTGTGAAAACAAAACCACATGACTGCAAGAGTACATGCTGCCATTCATTTTAACCGCATGAAGACTCCTGTTGAGACATGGTAGTCCTCAACTCAACATATATGGAGATGCTTAAAGCTGGAATCCTCAGTTGAAACAATAACAAAGCAGCCACCCGCCTCTGTTTTTTTATTCATTCATTAAAAAGTCCCAAAATGAATGTAGCAACTAAGAATTCTAGGTTTAACACAGCCACGACATAAACCTGTGGGCCGACTTCCCTTTCAATTTATGTCACTATATTGTCAACATTGTTATGACAGATGGCAGGCATTATAGGTCAGATACCGAGCTTTTATCTACTCCCTCAGCCACAGTTATGACATTGTTATTAAATGGTTGAACATCACTACATAGAATGTCACAATGGCAATACTGTCTTAAAACTGAAACATCCAGACATCTAGTTAAGACCACTGTCATCTACCGCAGTGTTCCACAAACTCAGTCCTGGAGCCCCCCCCCCCCCCATGGGTGCACGTTTTGTTTTTTGCCTTAGCTCTACACAACCGATTTAAATAATCAACACTTTGAATCGGGTGTGTAGTGCTAGGGGAAAAAACTAAACGTACACCCAAGGGAGGGGGGGGGGGGGGGGGCTCCAGGACCAAGTTTGGGAATCCCTGATCTACCGGACCAGTACACATTTATAGTTGAACAATAACTTTGTCACAATAAGCCTGCTGCCTATGAGGGAAGTCATTTGTCCGTTCTGGCTCGGTCAAGGTTACTTACTCTTACTTACTATGAGGAAAGTCATGACTCAGCATGCCCATGGCTACGTGTGGGCCATTGCTCAACAACTTACACAGAGAGATGGCAACACACACAAACTAATGCATTGTTTATGTCTGCATTTCAGACTACCATTTATCTCATTTCTAGTAGGCGTACTCTCTATCTAATCCCACCTACAGTATATACAGTGTGCAATCAAGGTCTCTGTAGGTTCTATCTACCAATGAGGTGGTTTGTGTTCTTACAGAGGAAGAGCTCTGTAGGAATATCCACCAATGAGGTGGTTTGTGTATTTACAGAGGAAGAGCTCTTTAGGACTATCCACCAATGAGGTGGTTAGTGTATTTACAGAGGAAGAGCTCTTTAGGACTATCCACCAATGAGGTGGTTTGTGTAATTACAGAGGAAGAGCTCTGTGGAATATCCACCAATGAGGTGGTTTGTGTATTTACAGAGGAAGAGTTCTGTAGGACTATCCACTAATGAGTTAGTTTGTGTATTTACAGAGGAAGAGTTCTGTAGCACTATCCACTAATGAGTTAGTTTGTGTATTTTCACAGGAAGCATTCCACGCCTGTTCCGTATTAGTGCTCCCAGTCAGGGCCTTGCCAGCCATGCTTAAACACTGCATGCTGGGAAGCAGGTAGGCAGGGAAGCTGGGAGGCAGGGAAGGAAGGAAGATGGGAGGGAGGGAAGGAAGGAAGCAGGGTAGGAAAGAAGCTGGGTAAGAGGGAAGCTGGGAAGAAGGAAAGCAGGGAATGAAGGAACCTGGGTAAGAGGGATGCAGGGAAGGAGAAAGGCTGGGAGGCTGGGAGGGAGGGAAGGAGGGAAGCTGGGAGGGAGGGAAGCTTGGAAGGAGGGAAGATAGGAGCGATGGAAGCAGCGAAGGAGGGAAGCATAAAGAGGGGGTGAGTAGCAGAAAGTCAGGGAGCTGGAGCAACAATAAGTAGTAGTGGTGGAGGATCACTGACCAGACCAGACAGGATGGAGGGAGGGATAGAGAGATGTGATGGATGAGTCAGAGAGCTAGCTGAATCAGGAAAGCATCCAGGAGCCAAGGATGGCAAGGCGCCACCACCGCCCAAGTTCAACATCACACACAGTCTCCTCCTCTTCCTGAGGTTCAACCCATCCAGAAAGAGAGAGGGAGCTGTATGAGGGAAGACTCTGTGTTGTACGGTAACTACTACAGCTGATTCCAATCAGGAGAGGAAGAGGAGTAGGGTGTTCCATTTAATGATGGAACACTTAATGACAACATGATTCCCACACCGGTGAGAATACTGCAGCCACAGGGAAAGGCCTTACATCTACATAGGGTTCCGGAACTACAAGAGGGTTAAGGGGAGGAGGGGGGGACGGGGACGTCACTTCACACACACACAACCACACACACACACACACACACACACACACACACACACACACACACACACACACACACACACCCTTTTGACATATTACTAGTTGTCTCTTAATCACGTTTCAGAACCTCAGTGACTTTTGTTCATTGAGTTTGCTTTTAAGTCCAGTTCAAGAGAAGGTTCGATCTGAACTAACTACAGTAGTAAGCCCAGATAGAACTACAAGTATCTAACTACAGAAGCAAGCAAGAACTACAAGTAGCTAACTACAGAAGCAAGCCTAGCAAGAACTACAAGTAGCTAACTACAGAAGCAAGCCTAGCAAGAACTACAAGCAGCTAACTACAGAAGCAAGCAAGAACTACAAGTAGCTAACTACAGAAGCAAGCAAGAACTACAAGTAGATAACTACAGAAGCAAGCAAGAACTACAAGTAGCTAACTGCAGAAGCAAGCCTAGCAAGACCTACAAGTAGCTAACTACAGAAGCAAGCCTAGCAAGAACTACAAGTAGCTAACTATAGAAGCAAGCAAGAACTACAAGTAGCTAACTACAGAAGCAAGCAAGAACTAGAAGTTGCTAACAACAGTAGCAAGCCTAGCAAGAACTACAAGTTACTAACTACAGTAGCAAGCTTTAAGATAGTACAGTACTGTATATATAATTAACATCTTGTACAAGGATCCCTGGTCATTCCAGGCGTTCCTGTCTTTTAATCTGCTATAGAATAGTCGTCATGAGGCATGTGTTTCCTGCCATTTATAATGGCAGTATTGAGGGCCATCTTCATTTTACTGCAGCTGTGCCTCTCAGACATGAAGTGGAATCTCTGTAGACTTGAACTATAGTACTGTAATATAGTACCGTTACTGTATTAGCATGTAACACAGATGCGTTATGAAACCATAAATAATGGAATGAGGATCTAACTTTACTAGTCTTCATGACTACACATGAGGTTCCACTTCAGCGTGCAGTCTGTAAGTGCTACACTAAATCCCATCCAGCAACACAAGGACATCGCTTTAACATTTATTAAATACAGGACACCAACTGATTTTTTTCCTTCAACAACCCCCTTCTATCCAGATATATTTCTCCCTTCTGCACATGCTGTAAGGTGTAAGTGCCATTGAAGCCATATATTCATGGTGATGGTACACCATTTGATTGATTGATTGATTATTCCCCACATGAAGTTTCACCTCACCATACACCTCAGTATGTCAATTCAATGTCTTATTTTTTCATTCAACACTCCTCTTCTATCCTTTCATCCTCCTTCTACACATACTGTTAGCAAGGCAACTGTTACCAAGACAACTGTTACCAAGACAAGTGTTAGCAAGACAACTGTTAGCAAGACAGCTGTTAGCAAGACAAGTGTTAGCAAGACAACTGTTAGCAAGGCAAGTGTTAGCAAGACAAGTATTAGCAAGACAAATATTAGCAAGACAAGTGTTAGCAAGACAAGGGTTATTAATACAACATTTAGCATGCAACTGTTACCAAGACAAGTGTTAGCAAGACAGCTGTTAGCAAGACAAGTGTTAGCAAGACAAGTGTTAGCAAGACACATTTTAGCAAGACAAGTGTTAGCAAGATACGTGTTAGCAAGACAAGTGTTAGCAAGACACGTATTAGCAAGACAAGTGTTAGCAAGACAGCTGTTAGCAAGACAAGTGTTAGCAAGACAAGGGTTATTAAGACAACATTTAGCAAGCAAATGTTACCAAGACAAGTGTTAGCAAGACAGCTGTTAGCAAGATAAGTGTTAGCAAGACACGTATTAGCAAGACAACTGTTAGCAAGACAACTGTTAGCAAGACAACTTTTAGCATGACAGCTGTTAGCAAGACAAGTGTTACGAAGACAAGTGTTACCAAGACAAGTGTTAGCAAGATAATGGTTAGCAAGACAATGGTTAGCAAGATAAGTGTTTACCAAGACAACTGTTAGAAAGACAAGTGTTACCAAGACAAGTGTTAGCAAGATAATGGTTAGCAAGACAATGGTTAGCAAGATAAGTGTTTACCAAGACAACTGTTAGAAAGACAAGTGTTACCAAGACAACTATTACCAAGACAACTGTTAGCAAGACAAGTGTTACCAAGACAAGGGTTATTAAAGTTATATCAAGGGTGGGCGTGGTTGTGTCCGAAATGGCACCCTATTCCCTATCTAGTGCACTTCTTACAGCTGTAGCTGACCAGGTGTGAGCTGCACCTCCACGGCGGTAGACCACTACATTAATAAAGTGTTTTTGACTACAGCAGGTATTCCTTTTAGAGCTGTAAAGTCCATTGACCACAGTCATTGCCACGATTATATTTCAGTTGTTGAACAGAACAGACCTCAAGTCCTCTTGGCCCAGTTTCAGCTTTGCTCAGTTCTGCTCTGGCCGCGGTGTTGTATTTCATCTAAACCGTCAAAGCCTTGGAGTTTAGGTTTTCCCCACTGACCATGATTCAACTCTCCGTTGAGTCTATCCAGCTCAGCACAGGAACCCCTCCCTGTGTCCGCCTAGCCTTTATACCCCTCCTGGAACAGGTCCAGCTCCAGCAGAATCAAACTAATGGTCTTCATGTTGGATTCTCAGACATGTAGTCAGACAACAGGTGTAAATATGAAGTCTTTACATGTCAGCTACCATGCCGTTTCACCAACATGGCAGATACATTACGCTATAGCCTACAGAAACACACACACATGTGCGCACATGCACATACAGGCTCACACACACACACGCAAGCACAAACACAGATACACACACACATATACACACACACACACACGTGAGCACAAACACAGATACACACACACACACACACACACTCACTCACTCTACCTCAGCTGAAGGTACAGTACAGTATAACATGACGTGTTAGACTTGCTGTTGGCTGCAGCCACAAGGTTTTTATTGGTTATCTTCACTCTCCTACACTTACTCAGCCTTCACTCTCCAACATCCCTCTTCACTTACTCAGCCTTCACTCTCCAACATCCCCCTTCACTTACTCAGCCTTCACTCTCCAACATCCCTCTTCACTTACTCAGCCTTCACTCTCCAACATCCCCCTTCACTTACTCAGCCTTCACTCTCCTACGTCCCCCTTCACTTACTCAGCCTTCACTCTCCCACATCCCCCTTCACTTACTCAGCCTTACTCACTATCAATTGAGATCATTGGCGGTGTTATCTCAGGCAAAGGGAGTGTCCCGCCCAGACCCAGACCCAGGCCCAGACCCAGCCCCAGCCGACACAGTGCGTCAGTCAGGCCGCATCACAAATGGCACACTATTTAGTGCACTACTTTTTAACAAGGGCTCATATGGTTCTGGTCAAAAATAGTGCACTATACAGGGAATAGGGTGCCATTTGGGACGTATTGTCAGTCTGGAAGTGTTCAAGCTAACCCACCAGCAAACAGCCCAGGGACATCACACACAGGGCCTTGTGCAACTGTGAGGTGACATCATCTCAATACGTTGATGACACCCTCAATGTTGCACACACAAACACACACACACACACACACTTGAAATACTTTATTTACATCCACCAATTACATTTTATTTCAATCCACCATTCAATTCAAGCATTTCAAAGGTCCCTGTATGCATGGCACTCAAGGGTACAGAAAGCACCTCCTTCTCCAAACAGCCCACGACAGCTGAAACAGAGCAGTACCTAGCCAATTTCTTTGTCCTAGTTTTTGTCAGGCCCACAATCTGGAGGCTCCACCCGAAGCTGTCCAAGCGTGCCACGAGGGACTGGTGCTTAAGCAGCTTCTCGGCAAAGGCCTGCTCCAAGTAGCCGTCAAATGAGCAGCCCACTTCCAAGATGAGCACTTCACCCCAGCCCCCATCAACAACAATATCTGGTGTTTGGCACACAGAAAAACACATCATCATCAACATCAAACCAGGGTTTAGATCTACATAGGGTCCGGAACAACAAGGGGGTTAAGAGAAGGAGGGGGGGGGGGCAAAACGTCACTTCACACACACATTAGTGGTTAATACTTCTGCGTCTGGCCTGCAGGGTTTAGCTATCTAGGCTGTTTTAGCACCCTCTGAATGGGGGGTTTAGGTTCACAGTTCACACAAAGTGTAGCCTACAACAGTGAGACTTGAAAATAAAGATTTTAGGGTTGGGACACTCTTTGTACTGGTTTAACACTACAGACGTTAACACCAATGCGTTAGGTTAACCAGTTGGCCAAGGGGTGGGGACTTGGAACATATGGAGGGGAATGGAGTCAGAGGTCTTGTAAATGTGATGACGCTTAAAGTCTAGAAACATGCCAGTTCAGCACTCAGCTTGCCTCACACACTGATTACATCCACTTTTCATCCTGTATCAAGTGATCCAGGCCTTAATCCATGCCAAGAAGGTGGCTGATTTTATAAAAAGAAACCAAACTACAGTCTAGACACAAGGCATATCAGGGTTTCTTTGCTTCACAACAGCATCGAAACACTTCAAGGTGTCACTTATGCAATCAAATATCCAAGACTTTAACCACGATGTACCACCTTCTTCTTCACTGTGACAGATAGAGGGGTCTTTCATGGAGAGTAGCCTCTGCTGAGTCCCTAACAACCGGATGGATGTTCCAGTTTTCAGGGGAAATGGAAAGAGAGCCTGTGACTTCGCGTGACTTCCACTTTTGGATGTTAACAAGGAGACACTCCATCTTAACTCATCCTCCACATTTACTGGATTGGTTGAACAGTGCAGAAGAGAAACTCCCCCGACAGTTTATTTCCTTCTCGTCAAGACCAGGATGTACTGTAGGGAATCTAGTTTCAGACCAGTATGTAGGTAATCTAGTTTCAGACCAGTATGTAGGGAATCTAGTTTCAGACCAGTATGTAGGGAATCTAGGGAATCTAGTCCTTATTCCAAGTCAAGTAGGCGGCTGATTTAAAAACTCAAATAACTAGTACTCAAGTCAAACAAGACATGTCAGGGTTTCTTTGCTTTTAGACAGCCTTGGACAGCCTTGGACTGCAACTTATACTACAAGCCTTTAATATAGTCTACCAAGACGACCTCAGTCTTTAATATAGCCTACCAAGACGACCTCAGCCTTTAATATAGCCTACCCAGACGACCTCAGCCCTTAATATAGCCTACCAAGACGATCTCAGCCTTTAATATAGCCTACCAAGACGACCTCAACCTTTAATATAGCCTACCAAGACGACCTCAGCCTTTAATATAGACTACCCAGACGACCTCTGCCTTTAATATAGCCTACCAAGACGCCCTCAGCCTTTAATATAGCCCACCAAGACGCCCTCAGCCTTTAATATAGCCTACCAAGACGACCTCATACTTTAATATAGCCTACCAAGACGCCCTCAGCCTTTAATATAGCCTACCAAGATTACCTCTTCATTTAATATAGCCTACCAAGATGACCTCAGCCTTTAATATAGTCTACCAAGACGATCGCAGCCTTTAATATAGTCTACCAAGACGCCCTCAGCCTTTAATTTAGTCTACCAAGACGACCTCAGCCTTTACTTGACCAAGGCGTACCACTTTGTGCTCCATTGTGACAGATGGGTCTTTAGTGTTACTGGACAGACCCATGCAGGCAGCATTGGACACATCAAAGTGTCACTTATGATAGATCCAAGATCTTTAATTAAAACAAAGTAACAAGATGCACTACTACCTGCATCACTGTGACAGAAGGGTCTTTAGTGGAGACCCAAAAAACTGCCATTTAAATAAAACAAGACATGATAGTGTTTCATTGCTTTTCAACGGCATTAGACACCTTGAAGTGTCACTTAAACTATCACATGTCTAAGCCTTAAACAAAAGGTGCCACCCTCCTACTGCCTAAACTGATCAAATGTAGCAGCATATTCTTCAATGTGACAGAAGGGTCTTTACTGGAGAGGCAGCGTTTTAGATTTCCCTGCTCTTGTCTTCCCACGGAGATATAAACAGATGATGTCAGAGGGTGGTGCTCGCTCTCTCGCTCCACTCTTACGTCTGCCCAGCAGATGGGATGCAGCATTAATAAAGAGACTTGGAACAATCGGCCATAGAGAACCATCTGACATTTAGAGGGGGATTTTGGGGAGGGGGATGTAGGGAGAGAGGGATGGAAGGAGTCTGTTTACAGTCTGTCTTATCCTGTTTTTTTGTTGTTGTAAAACATGGAGTCTGTTGCTATGGTGACAGAGTAGAGTTAGAGCTTTTACTGTGACACATCATTATGGTGATTATTAGGTACAGTTATCATCATTATCATCATTATGGTGATTATTAGGTACATATATCATCATTATCATCATTATGGGGATTATTAGGTACATATATCATCATTATCATCATTATGTCTTCTGTATATTTCTAACAAGTTGACCAATTAATATCTGAAGCTGTGTTCATTTAGTAATTACCGTATCAATGTCCTCCCAGTGTCTCTACTGTCATCTCTTTATTGATCCCACTGTATGTCTCTACTGTCATCTCATTTGACATTGACAATGATTCTGTTCTGGTTTGCTTTTCCAGATGAAATGTGACAAAGCTCTCACCTACCTAAGAATTTTCGGGACGACAATGTTTGGAGTCTCGCTACTTGTGGGAATCTCTACCGCCTACATCATGGGCTACCAGTTTTTCACCACGGCACGAAACCACTTGTCCTTCGGGCTGTACGGGGCCATCCTGGTCATCCACCTCATCATCCAGAGCCTGTTTGCTGTCCTAGAACACCGGAACATGAGGAGATCCCTGGAGACGCCCATCAAACTCACCAAATCACTGGCCCTGTGCATTGCAGCCTATCAGGAGGACCCGGCCTACCTGAGGAAGTGTTTGGTATCGGTCAAGAGGTTGACCTACCCGGGCATCAAGGTCATCATGGTGATCGACGGGAATAACGAGGACGACAACTACATGATGGAGATCTTCCGGGAGATCATGGGGTGGGATAAAGCCACCACGTACGTCTGGAAAAACAACTACCACCACCGGGGACCTGAGGAGACGGACGAGATGTACGCTGAGAGCCTACAGGCCATCTCGCGCCTTGTGCTCAATAATAAATGTGTCTGCATCATGCAGAAGTGGGGAGGCAAGAGGGAAGTAATGTACACAGCCTTCAAAGCCCTGGGGAGGAGTGTGGACTATGTTCAGGTAAGTCCTGGGGGGAGGAGGGGTTGGAGGGGGGGCGGTGGGGAACACAAAGATCCTTTGTGCTTTCTTTCTTTAAAAGGATGGTGTGGAGGCCTTGTGTATGTACTGTAGCCCTACGGCTGTAAAGCTAATGCTGTTCACAGAGTGCTAGAGCTCAGCGTGAAACCCATTTACATATGTTTCTGCACTCAGTCCAACTCAGACAAAGTGGGGAGACCTGTAGGCTAATAGGTTGGAGTCAGATCATGTTGCATAGCATCGTGTCAAAACACACAGTATTCTCAGTGAGGAACTTTAAAAGTGACAGTATCCGCATTAGCTACTATCCCAAGACGTGTATTAAGTTCCTTCATTAACATTTACTAAGTAAACAGCACCAACTGTGCTGTATATACTACATTGTGAATAGTTATACAGTAATACTGTAGAGTAGGTCCTCCAAACTGCTCTGGATAATACTGGAGTGTAGGTCCTCCAAACTACTCTGGATAATACTGGAGTATAGGTCTGATCAAACTGCTCTGGATAATACTGGAGTGTAGGTCTGATCAAACTGCTCTGGATAATGCTGGAGTGTAGGTCTGATCAAACTGCTCTGGATAATACTGGAGTGTTGGTCCTCCAAACTGCTCTGGATAATACTGGAGTGTAGGTCTGATCAAACTGCTCTGGATAAAGTGGAGTGTAGGTCTGATCAAACTGCTCTAGATAATACTGGAATGTCGGTCCTCCAAACTGCTCTAGATAATACTGGAATGTCGGTCCTCCAAACTGCTCTGGACAATACTGAAATGTCGGTCCTCCAAACTGCTCTAGATAATACTGGAGTGTAGGTCTGATCAAACTGCTCTGGATAATACTGGAGTGTATGTCTGATCAAACTGCTCTGTATAATACTGGAGTGTAGGTCTGATCAAACTGCTCTGGATAATACTGGAGTGTAGGTCCTCCAAACTGTTCTGGATAATACTGGAGTGTAGGTCCTCCAAACTGTTCTGGATAATACTGGAGTGTTGGTCTGATCAAACTGCTCTGGATAATACTGGAGTGTATGGCATCTATTCAGTGCACTACTTTTGTCCAGGGCCCCTAGGGCTCCATTTGGGACGCAGCCTAGTACACTGCTGTCTTTCCACCGTAAACTCCTGGTTTCAGTTATAATTCTAACCTCTGATCCAAAGCTTATGGAGGGCTAACTGTGTTGGCCTTGTCACAGATCTGTTTTAGCTAGCTATTAGCTACCAGACCTGTGTGGTTATTCTCACTGTGGGGTCGTCTGTCTAACGTACCTGATCGTGACGGTTAAAGCCTTGGCTTGGCAACACACAGATGACTTACTTGTCTTGACTTAGGTTACGTCCCAAATGGCACCCTATTCCCAAACATAGTGCACTACTTTTGATCACTACCCTAAGGGCCCTGGTCAAAAGTAGTGCAGTATATAGGAAATAGGGTGCCAAAACAGTTCGGTAGAGTTCGTGGATATACTGTATTATAACAACATTTTGTGACATTTTTGTTCGTTTTGGACTTCGGTCAGGGTTTTTTCAGCTGTTCGTGCACACACATTTTTTTTCTGGAGGCAAGCCTAAGTTCGGTGTCTGAAGTTTCCACCCTTTCGTCGGTGATTGGTCAACGGTAGGGATTCTTCAATAAAGTCTTTGTTGTCATTCAACATAAGACGACTTGTTTTCATTCACATTTTTTTATTGAAAAACACTGCATCAAACATCTTAGTTAGATGTAAAATTGTGTGACTAAGATCACTTCGTCAAAAAACAGATTTCTTGAGTTATCTTAGATTATTTCAGACTATTTTGAGGAAGTGTATACTGGCTACGGCGTCTCAAAATGGACAAACAGTACTATTGCCGCTCTTTTATCATTTTTAAAGTGAAGGTCTTTTTAAGGGAGTATGCGAGCACACTCGTTCGGTTCGACTAGCTTCAGCCAACAAGTGCTCAGCATAAGTGGGAACTCCTTCAAGACTGTTGGAAAAGCATTCCTGGGTGAAGATTCAGCCGAATTGAAGCATGCTGACGCTTTTATTCCTTTTAGCTACTATTGGAGCAGAGGGCCTCGACAGTTCAACACAGACATGACAGATTGTTCTCTAAGGCCATGTCCTTTCAAAGGTAGTTTAAACTGAATTACTCCAAATTGCTTAAATGGAAATAAATGAAAAAAAATATCTACATCATAGTCATTATCTCCAGAACCATCCCTGCGTCAACATATGTGAAAATTGCACATTTCTATGTTTTGTAGTAAAATAGATAGAAGAAGATGTGTTTCCAATGACATCATCGGTGTGCATCATGTGATTTTAACCAATTGTGAGGAGGCATTACCTACTAATTACCTACTAATTGTCTACTAATTAGTTTATGATGTCATTGGAAACACCTACCTTCCTCCATCTTTTTTTACTACTAAACATAGAAACGTGCCATTTTCAAATATGTTGATGTTGGAGTGGTGCTGGAGATGATGGCTATGACATTGAGTTGTCCCTTTAAGAATTCCTCTTAGCAGTCCTGTTATGTCGGATAAGATATGTTGCATCAGTGGATGAACTTGACGTGACCTTTATTTAGCTACCGGCTGCTGCATGATCATCACAATAAACTAACATGGCCCGAATGCGTCCCAAATAGCACCCCTTTTTCCCTATATAGTGCATTACTTTTGACCAGGGCCCATAGGGTCAAAAGAACTAAACCTTATATTCTCACCATAACTGTGTGTGAATGTATTGATATTGTGGCAAAGGGTAACACTTAACTACACAGGCGTAAGAGAAACTTAGTGTAAGGTGTTACCCGGCATTGCTTTGCGGTGTCATTATTCTGTTGACAGGTACATTATGGGTAATATTCACCACACTGTGAGAGGAAAGCCCCCCAGGACACCCAAGCTGTCCTCAGACAACCCCTCGTTTGTTCGAGGACTAGCTCCATGTGACCGGCGTACTACGGCGTTAGGAGAAGGACTACAACGCTGTCTGTCGGACAGAGGACATGTCCTACGTTAGGAGAAGGACTACAACGCTGTCTGTCAGACAGAGGACATGTCCTACGTTAGGAGAAGGACTACAACGCTGTCTGTCGGACAGAGGACATGTCCTACGTTAGGAGAAGGACTACAACGCTGTCTGTCGGACAGAGGACATGTCCTACGTTAGGAGAAGGACTACAACGCTGTCTGTCGGACAGAGGACATGTCCTACGTTAGGAGAAGGACTACAACGCTGTCTGTCGGACAGAGGACATGTCCTACGTTAGGAGAAGGACTACAACGCTGTCTGTCGGACAGAGGACATGTCCTACGTTAGGAGAAGGACTACAACGCTGTCTGTCGGACAGAGGACATGTCCTACGTTAGGAGAAGGACTACAACGCTGTCTGTCGGACAGAGGACATGTCCTACGTTAGGAGAAGGACTACAACGCTGTCTGTCGGACAGAGGACATGTCCTACGTTAGGAGAAGGACTACAACGCTGTCTGTCGGACAGAGGACATGTCCTACGTGTAGTATGGATCCAGGTGGAACATCAGTGAATCCATTGTTCGTCTGCTGACTTTATGACCCCCGACCTTAGCCTTTTGTGATGTCAAAACCCTGTGGTATTTGTGGCACAGGTCAACCGACTGACGCCAGATTGAACATGTTTTACTGAGGAGACCTTTTACACAACCTATTTCCCATAACCTCTTATCGAAGGAACAACTCATTATTAGCGGTTTTCATGTCATCTCCCCAAGCTGAGGCTCGTTACAGCTGCAATCTGTTACCTCTTTTACAGTCAAACTATAAATATTAAATGAGACTTTCCCCCTTCGTTTTCAGCATCTGTAGTCTTTGCAGTGATTTGTTGCGGGTGATCTGTGAATATTCATGCCATTTATGGACCTGTCAGAACAGGTTTGGTGCTAACGTTGCTATGGGACTGGTTGCCAAGGGGCAGTGATCAAAGAAATAGAATTCCATTTCTATGGTAGTGATGCAGCATCGCTTAATCAAACACTCTACAGATGATGAAAATAACATGAGGAATGTTGTGCACATTAGCAGACGTGCCAACAGGCTATGCCAAACTACACATGAGTATCTGTTCTCACCGGGAAAGGGAGAATGTGTGTTGGTGTTCTGTGTATCAAAACCAATAGACTGGTTAGGGGTACAGAAGTCTATTCCTGAAGTGGTTTGATTATCTTCTGGCCATATCATTCTCTTTAGTTACTCTCCTTTCATGCCATTTGTGTTTTAATACATTTCTCTTACAGTAGAAAGAATTAAATTATCACAGCGCTACATGATCAAAATATATTCCTTTTCAAACAATTCAAACAGCTGTCTTGATCTTTCTCCATATATGACCATTTTGAAACAGCTATACAGCTATACTACAAAATCTCTGTCACCATCAGAAAACAACCAATCACAACACAACCCTCTCTCAATCAGAACACAACCAATCACAACACAACCCTCTCTCAGTCAGAACACAACCAATCCAACCCTCTCTCAGTAAGAACACAACCAATCAACACTCTCTCCGTACAAACCAAACTTCTCCCAGTCCAGAACACAACCAATCCACTAACAACAACCCTTCTACAGTCAGGAACACACCAATCACAACCCTCTCTCAGTACAGAACACAATCCAACCACAACGCCTCTCCCGTCAGAACCAACCAATTCAAAACCCTCTCCCAGTCAGAACACAACCAATCCTAACACAAACCCTCTCCCAGTCAGAACCACAACCAATCAGAAACCCTCTCTCAGTCAGAACACAACCAATCACAACCACAACCCTTTCTTCAGGTCAGAACACAACCACTCACAACCCTCTCCCAGTCAGAACACAACCACTCAAAACCCTCTCTCAGTCCAGAACACAACCAATCACAACCCTGTCTCAGTCAGAACAACAACCACTCACAACCCCTCTCTTAGTCAGAACACAACCAATCACAACCCAGCCCTCTCAGTCAGAACACAACCAATCACAACCCTCTCTCAGTCAGAACACAACCAATCACAACCCTCTCTCAGTCAGAACACAACCAATCACAACCCAGCCCTCTCAGTCAGAACACAACCAATCACAACCCTCTCTCAGTCAGAACACAACCAATCACAACCCTCTCTCAGTCAGAACACAACCAATCACAACCCAGCCCTCTCAGTCAGAACACAACCTTACTGTATCACTTCCAGTCTAGGAAGCCGTCCCAAACAGCACATCAACCTTCCTTCCAGCCTTCCAGCCAAACCCCAGCCCTCCTTACACCGGCCCCAATGACTTCACTTCCCCAATGAAATCATTCCCAATTAAGGAGTGACTGAAGAAACCTTTCTGATCTGTGAAGAGATCGCTGCAAATATGACTTTACTCACACGGTTGGTTGTTGACCAACTGACGGACCTTCCCACTTGACACCAACTTGTTTTGGAACAATCTTTCCGGGGAAACATCCACGTTGCAAACAAATCTTCAACTTGACATCAAAAAGAGTTTCAAAGAAACACAAAGCAACATCGTACATCAGTAATCAGTTTAATTAATGCACCAACACTGTACATCAGTAATCAGTGTAATTAATGTACCAACACTGTACATCAGTAATCAGTGTAATTAATGTACCAACACCGTACATCAGTAATCAGTGTAATTAATGTACCAACACCGTACACCAGTAATCAGTGTAATTAATGTACCAACACCGTACACCAGTAATCAGTGTAATTAATGCACCAACACTGTACATCAGTAATCAGTGTAATTAATGTACCAACACCGTACATCAGTAATCAGTGTAATTAATGAGCTGCTGATTGGTCAAATTGGCCAATGTAAAGCAAACATATCCCGCCCAAAAACTTGATGAAGGACTCTTTGTCCGTGTAACGAGATCTTCTGGACTAGTTTAACTTTCTAACTTTGTGTTGTGAGAGAGAGAGAGCGTGAGAAGTGTTTTGGGTAAAGTGTTTTGTGGATTCAACAGGATCGTGTGTCCCCCTTGTGTTTCAGGTGTGTGACTCTGACACTATGCTGGATCCTGCGTCCTCTGTGGAGATGGTGAAGGTTCTGGAGGAAGACCCCATGGTGGGAGGAGTGGGAGGAGACGTCCAGGTAATGTCTCCATTGTTATTGACTAGTCTGTTGGTCTGAGACGGTGTTCTCCTAGCCTGGTACCGTACTGTAGGTGCTGAAACCAGCTCCAGTCTCCATTGTTATTGACTAGTCTGTTGGTCTGAGACGGTGTTCTCCTAGCCTGGTACCGTACTGTAGGTGCTGAAACCAGCTCCAGTCTCCATTGTTATTGACTAGTCTGTTGGTCTGAGACGGTGTTCTCCTAGCCTGGTACCGTACTGTAGGTGCTGAAACCAGCTCCAGTCTCCATTGTTATTGACTAGTTGGTCTGAGACGGTGTTCTCCTAGACTGGTACCGTACTGTAGGTGCTGAAACCAGCTCCAGTCTCCATTGTTATTGACTAGTTGGTCTGAGACGGTGTTCTCCTAGCCTGGTACCGTACTGTAGGTGCTGAAACCAGCTCCAGTCTCCATTGTTATGACTAGTCTGTTGGTCTGAGACGGTGTTCTCCTAGGCCTGGTACCGTACTGTAGGTGCTGAAACCAGCTCCAGTCTCCATTGTTATTGATAGTCTGTTGGTCTGAGACGGTGTTCTCCTAGCCTGGTACCGTACTGTAGGTGCTGAAAACCAGCTCCAGTCTCCATTGTTATTGACTAGTTGGTCTGAGACGGTGTTCTCCTAGCATGGTACCGTTACTGTAGGTGCTGAAACCAGCTCCAGTCTCCATGTTATTGACTAGTCTGTTGGTCTTGAGACGGTGTTTCTCCTAGCCTGGTACCGTACTGTAGGTGCTGAAACCAGCTCCAGTCTCCATTGTTATTGA
Organism: Salmo trutta; assembly: GCF_901001165.1. Taxonomy (NCBI): domain Eukaryota; kingdom Metazoa; phylum Chordata; class Actinopteri; order Salmoniformes; family Salmonidae; genus Salmo; species Salmo trutta. The sequence continues at coordinate 801,294 of NW_021822244.1, forward strand.
ATAGTTGGTCTGAGACGGTGTTCTCCTAGCCTGGTACCGTTACTGTAGGTGCTGAAACCAGCTCCAGTCTCCATTGTTATTGACTAGTCTGTTTGTCTGAGACGGTGTTCTCCTAGCCTGGTACCGTACTGTAGGTGCTGAAACCAGCTCCAGTCTCCATTGTTATTGACTAGTTGGTCTGAGACGGTGTTCTCCTAGCCTGGTACCGTACTGTAGGTGCTGAAACCAGCTCCAGTCTCCATTGTTATTGACTAGTTGGTCTGAGACGGTGTTCTCCTAGCCTGGTACCGTACTGTAGGTGCTGAAACCAGCTCCAGTCTCCATTGTTATTGACTAGTTGGTCTGAGACGGTGTTCTCCTAGCCTGGTACCGTACTGTAGGTGCTGAAACCAGCTCCAGTCTCCATTGTTATTGACTAGTCTGTTGGTCTGAGACGGTGTTCTCCTAGCCTGGTACCGTACTGTAGGTGCTGAAACCAGCTCCAGTCTCCATTGTTATTGACTAGTCTGTTGGTCTGAGACGGTGTTCTCCTAGCCTGGTACCGTACTGTAGGTGCTGAAACCAGCTCCAGTCTCCATTGTTATTGACTAGTTGGTCTGAGACGGTGTTCTCCTAGCCTGGTACCGTACTGTAGGTGCTGAAACCAGCTCCAGTCTCCATTGTTATTGACTAGTCTGTTGGTCTGAGACGGTGTTCTCCTAGCCTGGTACCGTACTGTAGGTGCTGAAACCAGCTCCAGTCTCCATTGTTATTGACTAGTTGGTCTGAGACGGTGTTCTCCTAGCCTGGTACCGTACTGTAGGTGCTGAAACCAGCTCCAGTCTCCATTGTTATTGACTAGTCTGTTGGTCTGAGACGGTGTTCTCCTAGCCTGGTACCGTACTGTAGGTGCTGAAACCAGCTCCAGTCTCCATTGTTATTGATTAGTTGGTCTGAGACGGTGTTCTCCTAGCCTGGTACCGTACTGTAGGTGCTGAAACCAGCTCCAGTCTCCATTGTTATTGACTAGTTGGTCTGAGACGGTGTTCTCCTAGCCTGGTACCGTACTGTAGGTGCTGAAACCAGCTCCAGTCTCCATTGTTATTGACTAGTCTGTTGGTCTGAGACGGTGTTCTCCTAGCCTGGTACCGTACTGTAGGTGCTGAAACCAGCTCCAGTCTTCTGTTGATTGAAGACTAGTGTTGGGTTCAGCACCTACAGTACATACGGCATGAATACACAGCTAGGGTTGTCCAACTGCTTTCAGAGATGTACTGGGTGTGCAGGTGGGTCATCTAACCCAGTGGAGTCTGCTGAGGGAAGGACGACTCATAATAATGTCTGGAATGGAGTGAATGAAATGGTATCAAACACATGAAAACCATGAGCCGTCCTCCCCTCAGCAGCCTCCACTGATCTGACCCATCACTAACAAAGCTGGTAAACAATTATACTGATCTTCAGTCTGGACCGTGATTGGCAGATTCAGGTGTGTTACTGCTGGACCAAAAAGCCTGACCACCCAGTAGCTCTCCAGGACTCGGGGTTGGAGACCCCTGCCTTATATAGTACACTGCTGTAGTCTACGTGTCTACACTGCCTAAATTGAACTCTATTCTCTATAGAATGCACTACTTTACCTAGAGCCTTTTGATCCATAAGCACAATTTGGGCTCTGGCCAACAGTAGTGGATATAGGGAGGCTGTGGGAATCTTCAGATTTTCTCCGGTTAAGCTGAGAGAATCTTCTGATGTGCTCCGGGTTAAACTGAGAGAATCTTCAGATTTGCTCCAGTTAAACTGAGAGAGAATCTTCTGATTTGCTCCGGGTTAAACTGAGAGAATCTTCAGATTTGCTCCGGGTTAAACTGAGAGAATCTTCTGATTTGCTCCGGGTTAAACTGAGAGAATCTTCTGATTTGCTCCGTGTTAAGCTGAGAGAATCTTCAGATTTGCTCCGGTTAAACTGAGAGAATCTTCAGATTTGCTCCGGTTAAACTGAGAGAATCTTCAGATTTGCTCCGGGTTAAACTGAGAGAATCTTCTCACACTGTGGTTTATTAACTGATGTAGTGATGGTTGATGCCTTTACGACCCACATTTAGAAGTTACAAAGAAATAAACACAAACCTCTTAATAGTATTTTGATAGCTTTTTCAACAAGTAAGCTTCAGTACATAAAATAAAGCTTTAGTGCTTTCTTTTATGATCCTGTAAAGTATTTCTGGACAAGAGAAAGAGTAATGGTTAAGCCTACACAGTTGTTGAGGACCAAATCTGGCCTTATTGAATTTAAAGTTCCCTGAATACCAAATAATACAAACTATAAAAATGAATCTACACAACAGGACATTCCTTGACAAAATTGAGTTAGCCTATACCTTAGGCTTACATTGATTACTCTCATGTGAGAATTCTACACAATAGCAGGTTGATAGGTGGAACATTTGTAAGAGCTCTGGGAGAGTTGATACCATTTTCTTTTGCTAATTAGGGGTCCTTAAACCAATTGCCCACGATTGTGCCGTTTGGTTGCTATGCTAATACTATAGAATGTGTTTACAGCAGTTGTTAACCAACTTAAATACCCTGACCCTATGTGTCTTTCTTCCTCCACAGATCCTGAACAAATACGAGTCCTGGATCTCGTTTCTTAGCAGCGTCCGTTACTGGATGGCCTTCAACATCGAGCGAGCGTGTCAGTCCTACTTCGGCTGCGTCCAGTGCATCAGCGGACCACTGGGAATGTACAGGAACAACCTGCTCCACGAGTTCATAGAGGATTGGTACAACCAGACCTTCATGGGCAGCCATTGTAGCTTCGGCGATGACCGCCACCTCACCAACCGCGTGCTGAGCCTGGGCTACGCCACCAAGTACACGGCCCGGTCCAAGTGCCTGACCGAGACCCCCATCACCTACCTGCGCTGGCTGAACCAGCAGACCCGCTGGAGTAAGTCCTATTTCAGAGAGTGGCTCTACAACGCCATGTGGTTCCACAAACACCACCTCTGGATGACCTACGAGGCTGTCATCACTGGGTTCTTCCCCTTCTTCCTCATCGCCACGGCGATACAGCTGTTCTACCAGGGGAGGATCTGGAATATCCTTCTCTTCCTATTGATCATCCAGGCGGTCGCCCTCATCAAGTCCTCCTTTGCCTCCTGCATGAGGGGCAACATCGTCATGGTCTTCATGTCCTTCTACTCAGTGTTGTACATGTCCAGTCTGCTACCGGCCAAGATGTTCGCTATCGCCACCATAAACAAGGCTGGCTGGGGCACGTCAGGGAGGAAGACGATCGTGACTAACTTCGTAGGGCTCGTTCCCATATCGGTCTGGTTCACCATCCTCTTCCTTGGCATTATCTATACGGTCGTCCAGGAAACCAGAAAAGATTTTCCTTTTCCAGACTCTGAAAAGATAGTCTTAATCGTTGGTGCGATAGTGTACGCCAGCTACTGGGTCATGCTCTTGACGTTGTACATGGTACTGATCACTAAATGTGGCAAGAGGAAGAAAGAACAGCAGTATGATATGGTGCTGGATGTATGACATCTCCCTCCTTTCCTCCTCCTCCTCCTCCTCCTCCCCTGAAACTCCTCGATTGGGTCTTAAACGCCACTCTATTTCCTGTATAGTGCACTACTTTTGACCAGGGTCCATACAGGGCTCTGGTCAAAAAGTAACACACTTTTTAGGGACCAGGGTGCAGTTTGAGATGCAGACATTCTCCCTCTCAACGTTTACAAAGTGAAGAATCTCAAACTGCTCATTGATTGTTGGACTCTCGGCAGGTGACGTGAAGTGACGATGCCAGAAGAGCGATATCATTGCTGCTGTGACTGACTGATACAAGAAACTACAGATATTTCCTTCTGAAATATTATGATGATGAGGTAAAAAAGAAATAAAAAATGGAACTCTTGTTGGTGATGTGTTTTGCCAAATGGAAAACCACCAAATGGACATCCTGTTTTTCCACATAGATACACAGAGATGATATGCATAATGTCCTATGCACTTTTACGTCTCACTCCCATTGTGCATAATGCTTGACAGAGTCATTTGAAGATGAAATACCTCAGTGGTTATGCTTTTCATTGTATGAGTGAGTGATCGGGATGCACCCAGAAAATGGCTCGTTCTTGATCATAACATAATTTATGATGTTTTATGTCATATTTGTCCTTTTTTTATACACAGTTCTTAATGAAAGTCAAAGCTGGAATTTCTCAGTTCTTTTGGCCATGCTGTATCTGTTGACTTGTTACTTTGTAAGTTACATATTATATTTGAATGCCTTTTTATATAGACTTTTTTAATTATATTTTTGCTTTAATAACCACCAAAGATTCTTTATTTTCATTCATTTTTATATAAGATGGGGAGAAAAAAATGCATTGTGCATTCAACTGTTATAACAATGATGTGTATCTGACCAAAAAATGTGAAGTTAACAGCTGGGTTTTTGTCTGCAATGATAACAATAAAATGCAATTCTAGGGATAAATTATTGAATACAAGAAGGGTGATTAACCTGTGTTTTTTATGTACATTGAGAGATAACCAGCAATATTTATAAGAACATTCTGTGGTTTATAGATAATTATATATTTGATAATATACATTTCAGACCTTATAGAGACCAATGCTCGTTTTGGAGAGGTAGCCGTTCTGCAGGATTTTGCTCCAGCCCTAATCTTAACATAGCCTTTCGCAAATCTAAATGAGCAAGACAGCACAAACAGATCTGGGACCAGGCTAGCTCTAACACACTCTATTCTACTGATCAGCACAAGCTGATCTGGGACCAGGCTAACTGTTACTGCAGGGCAGGGCTGGAGCAAAAGCCTGCCACGCAGTATCTCTTCAGGCGGCGGTTTTGACCACCTCTTGCCTTACTGTCGGACTTCCTGAAATAGGTTTCAAGGTTTCATACGAGTTCACATGAGGACATTCGTCACATGATGCATTCTGAAAATTGTATAAACAATGCGTTAATCCACATCAGATTAAAATCCCAAAAGATACATTTTCATGTATCATGTATCTATGTAATGATCTATTCCAGAGTATTTACTCTTTAGAGAGTTTAAGAACACATTTTAGTCCATCTTATTAGAATTGATCAGACCGAATATTGAACCGTGACTTTGGGATCATGGGTAGTACTATCATGAAGCACTTTTGTGTTGTGCCAAAAAATAAAAAACAATGTCTTACTATGTTTAGAAAGTTGTCATTATTAATCTGTAATACTACCTATGTCATAATGAATACGTGTGACTCCCTCGTGTCTTATAACACTGATGGTCAGTAAAACACACTTGTTTGCACATAAAATGAGACATTCTCACTAGTGTAGTAGTGTTAGTTTTCATTGGCGGATGTTGCTGTTTGGCTGTTGTTGTGTTTTATTGTTTCAATGGAGACAGCTGAATCTGGAGAATACAAGGCTTTTCTCCAGACAAGTTTCAGGGGGTGGAGAGTTGTCATGGCAGAGAAGCTTATTTATTGTACACACAAACATTTTAGTAGAAAGTAGCAGAGTAGTGAAATCAGTCGTCTAGGCTTGGCCATTCCATAAGAATCCTCTCACTAATCTTCCCAGATCGTCCAGGAAGCTCACTTTGAATGAGATACATCACACGGTATTAATGGGGAAGATTTTGCTTTTTCTTTAATGAACAGAATTCTCTCACAGAATTTTCCCACAGAACTCTAACTCAATACTCTATTATTCAAGGCAGCCCATTCCAGAGTACAGAACTAGGTTATTACTCACACAATATGACATGTTCAAGTCCTCCTAGACTAACATTGGATTGAACACCTGCTGTTAAAATCCTCCTGAGATCTGCTGTATTTCTGTCCAGTCTCCAACGTGGCTCCCAAATGGCCCTAGTCAAAAGGAGTACACTATATAGGGAATAGGGTTCCATTTGTGATGAAAACTCTTGTCTGGTCTCAGACCATAAGGGGAAAACTGGAACCACAACACTGTAATATACCACTTTCAACAGGTGGTCAAAAAAATCCAGCTTCTTCCTGGTTGGTTGGGTCATGGAAAGAAAAAGTAAATGTGAATTCTCTCAGTGCTGCACAGCCACCAAGCCAGCTGTGTTTTCTCTGTCTAGCTACCTCACTGTAGTAACAGACTGAGAGACCCAGTCATACATCCAGAACGGCACATGTGGGCAACACCGGAGCCAAGTCCCCCAGTGCGTCACACCTGGGTTCAAAAACTATCCGAAATCATTATACATACTTTGTCTATGTTTGATTGAGCTTGCCTGGCGAAATGGAACCAATGGAATCATTCCAAAAGTGTAAAACCCCGCCCATCTGGCACTCCAGGCAGGCTAAAGCAAATGCTGAAAGTATGCAAAAGATTTGGAATAGTACTTGAACCCAGGGTCTGCAGTGCGTCAGCAGGGAAACGCCATTCCCAGCTCTGCCAGAGGCATTAAAGTAGCGCTCAGAGCTGCAGCTATTCCCCTCTGTCTGTGGGAATTAATGTATGGAACTCATGTCATGTTCTCCTGCATGCAGAGCTCCAGTTCTTGGTCAGAGCTGCCAGACTCTGCACAGTGGAATCATTAGCAGTACAGCTGATACATATACCATGAGGATCTGTGGGACTGAATGACTCAACCGTTCTAGAAACCATTGAGACTCTAAAGAACACATTGGCTGTTGTGAATGTTCTACTCATACTGTAGATATAGAACAGATGTGAAGAGTTTCATTCCAAAACGTTATATATGCATTTTCATAATTCGCTTTCGAAAATTCGCTTTTTTTGTTCAAAGAATTTACGAAAGAGATTGGTGTGTTTTCGCCATCTAATCATGGATCGGGGTTGTTGAATGACAGATGGGTGTGTTTGACACCTATCACTACGTGGTTTCATGTCAGAGAGACAAACCATCACATGTTGTTGCAAAACAAGATCCAGAGCATTGGGAAAGTATGCAGACCCCTTCCCTTTTCCCACATTTTGTTACGTTACACCCTTCTTCTAAAATGGATTCAATAAAAACGATTTCCTCAATCTACACACAATACACATAATGACAATGTGAAAACAGGTTTATAGAATTTTAGCAAATGTATTAAAAATAGAAAACAGAAATACCTTATTTACATAAGTATTCAGACCCTTTTGCTATGAGACTCAAAATTGAGCTCAGGTGCATCCTGTTTCCATTGATCATCCTTGAGATGTTTCTACAACTTGATTGGAGTCCACCGGTCTTAAATTCAATTGAATGGACATGATTTGGAAAGGCACACAACTGTCTATATAAGGTCCCACAGTTGACAGTGCATGTCAGAGCAAAAACCAAGCCGTGAGGTCGAAGGAATTGTCCGTAGAGCTCCGAGACAGGATTGTGTCGAGGCACAGATCTGGGGAAGGGTACCAAAACATTTCTGCAGCATTGAAGGTCTCCAAGAACACAGTGGCCTCCATCATTCTTAAATGTAAGAAGTTTGGAACCATCAAGACTCTTCCTAGAGTTGGCCGCCCAGCCAAACTGAGCAATTGGGGGAGAAAGGCCTTGGCTGTTTAAAGGCACAGTCAACTTAGTGTATGTAAACTTCTGACCCACTGGAATTGTGATACAATGAATTATAAGTGAAATAATCTGTCTGTAAACAATTGTTGGAAAAATGACTTGTGTCATGCACAAACTAGATGTCCTAAATGACTTGCCAAAACTATAGTTTGTTAACAAGAAACTTGTGGAGTGGTTGAAAAACAAGTTTTAATGACTCCAACCTAAGTGTATGGAAACTTCCGACTTCAACTGTATATGTTGAAGCTATGTTATAAAAGTTAACTGTTAACGAGGTCAAAGGTTATTCGGTCGTTTGGGAGCGTTGTACAGTATGCACTAGGCCAACCTTACATAAATATACAGTATATACAATTGTGAAGAGGGCACAACAAAGCCTATTCCCTCTCAGTAAACTAAAAAGATTTGGCATGGGTCCTGAGATCCTCAAAAGGTTCTACAGCTGCAACATCGAGAGCATCCTGACCGGCCTCCGACCGCAAGGCACTTCAGAGGGTAGTGTGTACGGCCCAGTACATCACCGGGGCAAAGCTGCCTGCCATCCAAGACCTCTACACCAGGCGGTGTCAGAGGAAGGCCCTGAAGATTGTCAAAGACCCCAGCCACCCCAGTCATAGACTGTTCTCTCTACTACCGCATGGCAAGCGGTACCGGAGTGCCAAGTCTAGGACAAAAAGGCTTCTCAACAGTTTTTACCCCCAAGCCATAAGACTCCTGAACAGGTAACCAAATGGTTACCCGGACTATTTACATTGTGTGCCCCCCCCCAACCCCTCTTTTACACTGCTGCTACTCTCTGTTTATCTTATATGCATAGTCACTTTAACTATACATTCATGTACATACTACCTCAATTGGCCCGACCAACCAGTGCTCCCGCACATTGGCTAACCGGGCTATCTGCACTGTGTCCCACCACCTGCCAACCCCTCTTTTACGCTACTGCTACTCTCTGTTCATCATATATGCATAGTCACTTTAACCATACCCACATGTACATACTACCTCAATAAACCTGACTAACCGGTGTCTGTATTTAGCCTTGCTACTGTTATTTTCAAATGTATTTTTACTGTTGTTCTATTTCTTTACTTACCTACAAACACACACCTTTTTTTCCCCCGCACTATTGGTTAGAGCCTGTAAGTAAGCATTTCACCTGTTGTATTCGGCGCACGTGACAAATGAACTTTGATTTGATTTTGATTTGATTATACTAGGCCAACCTTACATGAATCTACAGTATACACTAGGCCAACCTTACATGAATCTACAGTATACACTAGGCTAACCTTACATTCATCTACAGTATACACTAGGCCAACCTTACATGAATCTACAGTATACACTAGGCCAACCTTACATGAATCTACAGTATACACTAGGCCAACCTTACATAAATCTACAGTATACACTAGGCCAACCTTACATTCATCTACAGTATACACTAGGCCAACCTTACATGAATCTACAGTATACACTAGGCCAACCTTACATAAATCTACAGTATACACTAGGCCAACCTTACATTCATCTACAGTATACACTAGGCCCAACCTTACATAAATCTACAGTATACACTAGGCCAACCTTACATAAATCTACAGTATACACTAGGCCAACCTTACATAAATCTACAGTATATACTAGGCCAACCTTACATAAATCTACAGTATACACTAGGCCAACCTTACATAAATCTACAGTATATACTAGGCCAACCTTACATAAATCTACAGTATACACTAGGCCAACCTTACATGAATCTACAGTATATACTAGGCCAACCTTACATAAATCTACAGTATACACTAGGCCAACCTTACATAAATCTACAGTATATACTAGGCCAACCTTACATAAATCTACAGTATACACTAGGCCAACCTTACATGAATCTACAGTATATACTAGGCCAACCTTACATAAATCTACAGTATATACTAGGCCAACCTTACATAAATCTACAGTATACACTAGGCCAACCTTACATAAATCTACAGTATATACTAGGCCAACCTTACATAAATCTACAGTATACACTAGGCCAACCTTACATAAATCTACAGTATATACTAGGCCAACCTTACATTCATCTACAGGCCAACCTTACATTAATCTACAGTACTGTGGCACTTAACGTTAAAAGAAAGAGCAGAAAGGTTTGATTTCCACTGAATTCATTTCTGTTTTAGGTTTATACTTGTGACTTCAATGTTCCTTACAACTGTTGGCCTTAATAGGACAATTAGATTTGGGACATACTTGAGCATGGTTACTGTAAGCTATAAAAACTCAGGCTAGATGAAGAAGACACTGAATAATTGTTAGGAATCTAGAGGTCATTACAGTACATTTTATAGGTCTCTTTCCTCAAGACACTCAAATGTGGCTGGCCACTATACCATTATCAGTTTCCCATGGTTTTGAGAGGCCAAAATACATACTTAATGAGGGTATATATGTAAATAAATACATAACATCTATCCACATAGAAAAGGTTATCCAAGGCCATAAGATCTGAGTCTTAATAGCTGTGTTTGATTCAGCATGAACTATTGCTTCCCATGCTTATATATTTACATTTGAGTCATTTATTATTTTTTATGTTTTATTTAACCTTTATCTACCATTCAACGTCATCTGCCATTCAACGTCATCTACCATTCAACGTCATCTACCATTCAATGGCATCTACCATTCAATGTCATCTACCATTCAATGTCATCTACCATTCAACGTCATCTACCATTCAACGTCATCTACCATTCAAGTGTCTGTTCTCAAGATGTCCTGTTCACTTATCTCCAGGGGGTTTTGTCTCTTGCCTCCCAACAATTAACATGTGTTTTATTTCACTTGTTTCATTGTTTCGCTCAGCAGGGAAAGGTCCAAACAGAGACACATGTAACGTTCGTCGTTATAGAGGGACCAAGGCGCAGCGGAGGTTTGGTTCATCATCATTTTTATTAGAACGGTGAACCAGCAAAACAATAAACGATACCATGAACGAACAGCTTCACAGGCTACGAATAGCAATGCAAATACAATTCCCCACGAACAGCGTGGGGGAAAATGAACTTAAATGAGATCCCAATCAGAGAGAACTAGCGACAGCTGTCTCTGATTGGGAAGACAGAAACCAACATAGAAATACTCCCCAATAGAGCCAACACAAGGCTCCAACGCAAAACAGAAAACAAACACAGGAAAACCACCCAACATAAACCACCCTGACCCAAAACACCCGAGTTCACCCGGTCAGGGCGTGACAGTACCCCCCCCTCAACGGTGCGTACTCCCGGCGCACCAAACTTAAGTCTATTAGGGGGGGGAATCCGGGTGGGCGCCTCACCCTCGGTGGAGGCTCTGGCCCCGGGCGTGTTCTCCCCCCCCGCCTCCACCTTAGCCCTACCCCTCTGGCCCGGACTGGACCACTGTGGAGCGGCATGCCCAGGCTCTGGAGCGGAGCCGTCGCCCGGAACAGGATTGGGCACCGGTGGACCGGACCCGGGCCGTGCCGGACCGGGAACACGCACCACTGGTTTGGTGCGGGCAGCAGGGACGGGCTGGACAGGACTGGGGACACGCACCACTGACTTGGTGCGGGGAGCAGGGACGGGCCGGACAGGACTGGGGACACGCACCACTAACCTGGTGCGGGGAGCAGGGACGGGCCGGACAGGACTGGGGACACGCACCACTAACCTGGTGCGGGGAGCAGGGACGGGCCGGACAGGACTGGGGACACGCACCACTGACTTGTTGCGGGGAGCAGGGACGGGCCGGACAGGACTGGGGACACGCACCACTAACCTGGTGCGGGGAGCAGGAACGGGCCGGACAGGACTGGGGACACGCACCACTAACCTGGTGCGGGGAGCAGGGACGGGCCGGACAGGACTGGGGACACGCACCACTAACCTGGTGCGGGGAGCAGGGACGGACCGGACAGGACTGGGGACACGCACCACTAACCTGGTGCGGGGAGCAGGGACGGGCCGGACAGGACTGGGGACACGCGCCACTGACTTGGTGCGTGGGAGCAGGGACGGGCCGGACAGGACTGGGGACACGCACCACTAACCTGGTGCGGGGAGCAGGGACGGGCCAGACAGGACTGTGAACACGTACTGGTGCCCTGAAGCGTGGAGCCGGTTTAGCCACTCGTCCTGGCTGGATGCCCATCCTAGCACGGCATGTGCTGGGCATGTCCACCGGACGTACCGGGCTGTGCGGGCGCACTGGCGACACATCGCGCAACTCCGCTTCCCGTGGCCTGGAGCGGGGAGCAGGGACGGGCCGGACAGGACTGTGGACACGCACCGTGGGCTTGGTGCGGGGAGCAGGGACGGGCCAGACAGGACTGTGAACACGTATAGGTGACCTGTAGCGTGGAGCTGGTTTAGCCACTCGTCCCGGCTGGATTCCCATCTTAGCACGGCATGTGCTGGGTCTGTCCACCGGACGCACTGGGCTGTGCGGGCGCACTGGCGACACAGCGCGCAACTCCGCATACCAGGGCTCCTCCTCCAGATCTTCCCTCTGCAGGTCCTCAATCAACTGCCTCATCCTCGTCTCTTCCTCCGCCGTCATCCCCCACGAGAGCAGTGGTCTGGGCTCTTCCTCTGCCCTACCGGACCACCCCATTAGCCCCCCCCAAAAAATTTCTTGGGGCTGTTTTCCGGGCCTCCTCGACCGCCGCCTGCGACTCCGTCTACCGGCTGGCTTTTCCTCCTCGACCTGGGAATCCTTCCGCCAGGGTCCTCTCCCCGACATGATCTCCTCCCAGGTCCAGAACTCCTTTCCCTCGCGAGCCCATCTCTCGCGCTCCTTTTCCTCCCGCTGCTTGGTCCTGGTTCGGTGGGGAATTCTGTAACGTTCGTCGTTATAGAGGGACCAAGGCGCAGCGGAGGTTTGGTTCATCATCATTTTTATTAGAACGGTGAACCAGCAAAACAATAAACGATACCATGAACGAACAGCTTCACAGGCTACGAATAGCAATGCAAATACAATTCCCCACGAACAGCGTGGGGGAAAATGAACTTAAATGAGATCCCAATCAGAGAGAACTAGCGACAGCTGTCTCTGATTGGGAAGACAGAAACCAACATAGAAATACTCCCCAATAGAGCCAACACAAGGCTCCAACGCAAAACAGAAAACAAACACAGGAAAACCACCCAACATAAACCACCCTGACCCAAAACACCCGAGTTCACCCGGTCAGGGCGTGACAACACATGAAGAGACCCCCCCTCCCCTCAACAGCAATTATTTACTAACTGTCGTCATTAGTCTTTCCTGACCAACAGGCCATTCAGAGAAATCATATTTACCCTGCTGCCGTTAATAAAATCACAGATGGAACTGGAACCTAGAATCAACGAAACGCACAGCCTGCTGTCGTTCCCCTCCCTGCTAAAACAGCCTGCTGTCGTTCCCCTCCCTGCTAAAACAGCCTGCTGTCGTTCCCCTCCCTGCTAAAACAGCCTGCTGTCGTCCCCCTCCCTGCTAAAACAGCCTGCTGTCGTTCCCCTCCCTGCTAAAACAGCCTGCTGTCGTTCCCCTCCCTGCTAAAACAGCCTGCTGTCGTTCTCTCCCTGCTAAAACAGCCTGCTGTTGTTCCCCTCCCTGCTAAAACAGCCTGCTGTTGTTCCCCTCCCTGCTAAAACAGCCTGCTGTCGTTCCCCTCCCTGCTAAAACAGCCTGCTGTCGTTCCCCTCCCTGCTAAAACAGCCTGCTGTCGTTCCCCTCCCTGCTAAAACAGCCTGCTGTCGTTCTCTCCCTGCTAAAACAGCCTGCTGTTGTTCCCCTCCCTGCTAAAACAGCCTGCTGTCGTTCCCCTCCCTGCTAAAACAGCCTGCTGTCGTTCCCCTCCCTGCTAAAACAGCCTGCTGTCGTTCCCCTCCCTGCTAAAACAGCTGTGAGCTCCATCTGAAAACAGTGAAAAGTCAGGACTCTCCTGATGGGCATGGGGTATGTGGAACAACACACGCACACACTCGCACACACATAAACACACACAGGACACACACGCACACACACGCACATACATAAACACACACAGGACACACACGCACACACACACACAGCTGAAGGCAACGCCGCCTGTCCTCTTTTATACAGTTGCTATTGTCTGGATCCCATATGACTGACTCAGCCATCCTGACTGGATCCCATATGGCTGACTCAGCCATCCTGACTGGATCCCATATAGCTGACTCAGCCATCCTGACTGGATCCCATATGACTGACTCAGCCATCCTGACTGGATCCCAAATGACTGACTCTGCCATCCTGACTGGATCCCAAATGACTGACTCAGCCATCCTGACTGGATCCCATATGGCTGACTCAGCCATCCTGACTGGATCCCATATGGCTGACTCTGCCATCCTGACTGGATCCCATATGGCTGACTCAGCCATCCTGACTGGATCCCATATGGCTGACTCAGCCATCCTGACTGGATCCCATATGGCTGACTCAGCCATCCTGACTGGATCCCATATGGCTGACTCAGCCATCCTGACTGGATCCCATATAGCTGACTCAGCCATCCTGACTGGATCCCATATGGCTGACTCAGCCATCCTGACTGGATCCCATATAGCTGACTCAGCCATCCTGACTGGATCCCATATGGCTGACTCAGCCATCCTGATTGGATCCCATATAGCTGACTCAGCCATCCTGACTGGATCCCATATGGCTGACTCAGCCATCCTGACTGGATCCCATATGGCTGACTCAGCCATCCTGACTGGATCCCATATGGCTGACTCAGCCATCCTGACTGGATCCCATATGGCTGACTCAGCCATCCTGACTGGATCCCATATGGCTGACTCAGCCATCCTGTCTGCTTGTCTGCCCTGAATCAGGTTTACAACCATAGAAGAACCCATTGTGTTTTAACAGGGTTAAACTGTATATCCCACGGTTGCCCCACTTTGATGGTGTTACATCCCAAATGGCACCCTATTCCCTATATAGGGCACTACTTTTGACCAGGGCCTTTGGCCCATAGTAGGGAATAGGGTGCCATTTGAGATACAGACATGGTGTTTCTGTGGGGGAACCCTGGGTGGTCAACCACAAACCTCTGGTAGAGCAGCAGACGGAGTTTACCAACGTCCCCCGTCATACTGAAGCCCTGGCTGGCTGCAACAAAAGGGAGTTATCAACTCATTACCTTCTGGTGATTCCATCTAATTATGTAGTTAAGTTCTGGTGATTCCATCTAATTATGTAGTTAAGTTCTGGTGAATAGATAATGATGTTATTAGTGGTTAAGTAGAGAGGGTCTGAAGAAGGGAAGGAAAAAACACTAGAGTGGATACTTTGATTGTGCAGCACCAGGCCAGATGAGCCCGACCACCCGTAACATTGGGAGGGAGAAGTCAATGGGATTTACCATGGCTGCCCCAGGGCAGTAGTGTCTGGAAAGAATCAAGACGCTTTGCTTATGCTCCACAATGGTAGGTCAATTAGTGACTCCACAATGGTAGGTCAATTAGTGACTCCACAATGGCAAGTACATTTGTGACTCCACAATGGCAAGTCAATTTTTGACTCCACAATGGCAAGTCAATTTGTGACTCCACAATGGTATGTTCATTTGTGACTCCACAATGGTATGTGAATTTTTGACTCCACAATGGTAGGTCAATTAGTGACTCCACAATGGTATGTGAATTTTTGACTCCACAATGGTATGTTAATTTGTGACTCCACAACGGCAAGTCAATTTGTGACTCCTCAACGGCAAGTCAATTAGTGACTCCACAATGGTAGATCAATTAGTGACTCCACAATGGTAGGTCAATTAGTGACTCCACAATGGTAGGTCATTTATTGACTCCACAATGGTATGTTAATTTGTGACTCCACAACGGCAAGTAAATTTGTGACTCCACAATGGTAGGTCAATTAGTGACTCCACAATGGCAAGTAAATGTGTGACTCCACAATGGTAGGTCAATTAGTGACTCCACAACGGCAAGTAAATTTGTGACTCCACAATGGTAGGTCAATTAGTGACTCCACAATGGCAGGTCACTTAGCGTGGTTATATATCATTACTAGCAGGGCTGCTCCCTACAGGATGATAAATGACAGTAAAGACACTGACATGATGGATCAACCCTGAAAAACAGGATTTATAAAATGTACAGTATATTGGCAATGAGATTTGCAGTTTCCCTTTTCCCATTGGGTAAACCACTTGGGATAGTTTTCCAAATATATCCGATTGCCCCAGTCCAGATCATTGGGGTTTGCCAGCAATCAGCTGCTCTGTTGATTGAAAAGAATATCACATTTATAAAGAAAACATTATGTCATAACACTGAGGAAAATACACAGCATGAGAGGCTGATCGGACTCAGACCTGGGTTCAAAGACTATTTGTTATCATTTCACATACTTTATCTGGGCTTGATTGAGCTGGCCTGGCACAATGGGACTAATGGAATAGTCACAAAACTGCAAACCTCACCCACCTGGCACTCCAGGCAAACTAAAGCAAACGTTACAAGTGTTTGAAAGATTTCAAGTAGTACTTGAACCCTACAGGTCTCGACTGGACGGTCTACCACCACCTGCATTTACTTACTACAGCCAATACTGGGCATTGGAGATCATTGTGCCAGAAATCAAATGAATGAACATTGTAAGTAATTTCGTGTTTGACTGTTGATGAATGGCTGTAGGACAGGAAGTCAATGCACACCATCTTGTGAGCTTTTTAATTAATGTGCTGCTGCCAACATTATGTCTGGAAGAACATGGGTATGGAACAAGGGTTTGTCAAAGATGATTAATTGAATGTATTCACAATGATGTCTGAGGGTCTAAATGATTATCCAATGATTTCTAGATAGTAGTAGTAGATATATTACAAGATACCACGCCAGAGTTGAACCAATTATTGACCTTTATTATTTGACCTTGCTTGGACCTTTACGTATTGCACTATCATCTCTGTGTGTGGCGTATTGGAGGAAATGTAGTTTTAAATGTTGTGGACCTTACCAAGGAGAGCTCATTTAAAACTCTGTAAACACTGCAGAGGTTGTCTAGTGTCTTTCTCTGTATGTAGTCAGTTTGGAACAGTTCCCCTATACACTGGGTGGGGTTATCAGGGTTCACTATAAACCATGTGTTGGGTGGAGTTATCAGGGTTCACTATAAACCATGTGTTGGGTGGAGTTATCAGGGTTCACTATAAACCATGTGTTGGGTGGAGTTATCAGGGTTCACTATAAACCATGTGTTGGGTGGGGTTATCAGGGTTCACTATAAACCATGTGTTGGGTGGAGTTATCAGGGTTTAAATATAAACCATGTGTTGGGTGGAGTTATCAGGGTTCACTATAAACCATGTGTTGGGTGGGGTTATCAGGGTTCACTATAAACCATGTGTTGGGTGGAGTTATCAGGGTTCACTATAAACCATGTGTTGGGTGGAGTTATCAGGGTTCACTATAAACCATGTGTTGGGTGGAGTTATCAGGGTTTAAATATAAACCATGTGTTGGGTGGAGTTATCAGGGTTCACTATAAACCATGTGTTGGGTGGGGTTATCAGGGTTCACTATAAACCATGTGTTGGGTGGGGTTATCAGGGTTCACTATAAACCATGTGTTGGGTGGGGTTATCAGGGTTCACTATAAACCATGTGTTGGGTGGGGTTATCAGGGTTCACTATAAACCATGTGTTGGGTGGGATTATCAGGGTTCACTATAAACCATGTGTTGGGTGGAGTTATCAGGGTTCACTATAAACCATGTGTTGGGTGGGATTATCAGGATTCACTATAAACCATGTGTTGGGTGGAGTTATCAGGGTTCACTATAAACCATGTGTTGGGTGGAGTTATCAGGGTTCACTATAAACCATGTGTTGGGTGGAGTTATCAGGGTTCACTATAAACCATGTGTTGGGTGGAGTTATCAAGGTTCACTATAAACCATGTGTTGGGTGGAGTTATCAGGGTTCACTATAAACCATGTGTTGGGTGGGATTATCAGGGTTCACTAGAAACCATGTGTTGGGTGGAGTTATCAGGGTTCACTATAAACCATGTGTTGGGTGGGGTTATCAGGGTTCACTATAAACCATGTGTTGGGTGGAGTTATCAGGGTTCACTATAAACCATGTGTTGGGTGGGGTTATCAGGGTTCACTATAAACCATGTGTTGGGTGGAGTTATCAGGGTTCACTATAAACCATGTGTTGGGTGGGGTTATCAGGGTTCACTATAAACCATGTGTTGGGTGGAGTTATCAGGGTTCACTATAAACCATGTGTTGGGTGGGGTTATCAGGGTTCACTATAAACCATGTGTTGGGTGGAGTTATCAGGGTTCACTATAAACCATGTGTTGGGTGGAGTTATCAGGGTTCACTATAAACCATGTGTTGGGTGGAGTTATCAGAGGTTCACTATAAACCATGTGTTGGGTGGAGTTATCAGGGTTCACTATAAACCATGTGTTGGGTGGGGTTATCAGGGGTTCACTATAAACCATGTGTTGGGTGGAGTTATCAGGGTTCACTATAAACCATGTGTTAGGTGGAGTTATCAGGGTTCACTATAAACCATGTGTTGGGTGGGGTTATCAGGGTTCACTATAAACCATGTGTTGGGTGGAGTTATCAGGGTTCACTATAAACCATGTGTTGGGTGGAGTTATCAGGGTTCACTATAAACCATGTGTTGGGTGGGTTTATCAGTGTTCACTATAAACCATGTGTTGGGTGGAGTTATCAGGGTTCACTATAAACCATGTGTTGGGTGGGGTTATCAGGGTTCACTATAAACCATGTGTTGGGTGGGGTTATCAGGGTTCACTATAAACCATGTGTTGGGTGGGGTTATCAGGGTTCACTATAAACCATGTGTTGGGTGGAGTTATCAGGGTTCACTATAAACCATGTGTTGGGTGGGGTTATCAGGGTTCACTATAAACCATGTGTTGGGTGGAGTTATCAGGGTTCACTATAACCATGTGTTGGGTGGGGTTATCAGGGTTCACTATAAACCATGTGTTGGGTGGAGTTATCAGGGTTCACTATAAACCATGTGTTGGGTGGAGTTATCAGGGTTCACTATAAACCATGTGTTGGGTGGAGTTATCAGAGGTTCACTATAAACCATGTGTTGGGTGGAGTTATCAGGGTTCACTATAAACCATGTGTTGGGTGGGGTTATCAGGGGTTCACTATAAACCATGTGTTGGGTGGAGTTATCAGGGTTCACTATAAACCATGTGTTAGGTGGAGTTATCAGGGTTCACTATAAACCATGTGTTGGGTGGGGTTATCAGGGTTCACTATAAACCATGTGTTGGGTGGAGTTATCAGGGTTCACTATAAACCATGTGTTGGGTGGGGTTATCAGGGTTCACTATAAACCATGTGTTGGGTGGAGTTATCAGGGTTCACTATAAACCATGTGTTGGGTGGGTTTATCAGTGTTCACTATAAACCATGTGTTGGGTGGAGTTATCAGGGTTCACTATAAACCATGTGTTGGGTGGGGTTATCAGGGTTCACTATAAACCATGTGTTGGGTGGGGTTATCAGGGTTCACTATAAACCATGTGTTGGGTGGGGTTATCAGGGTTCACTATAAACCATGTGTTGGGTGGAGTTATCAGGGGTTCACTATAAACCATGTGCTGGGTGGGGTTATCAGGGTTCACTATAAACCATGTGTTGGGTGGAGTTATCAGGGGTTCACTATAAACCATGTGTTGGGTGGAGTTATCAGGGTTCACTATAAACCATGTGCTGGGTGGGGTTATCAGGGTTCACTATAAACCATGTGCTGGGTGGGGTTATCAGGGTTCACTATAAACCATGTGTTGGGTGGAGTTATCAGGGTTCACTATAAACCATGTGTTGGGTGGAGTTATCAGGGTTCACTATAAGCCATGTGTTGGGTGGGGTTATCAGGGTTCACTATAAACCATGTGCTGGGTGGGGTTATCAGGGTTCACTATAAACCATGTGCTGGGTGGGGTTATCAGGGGTTCACTATAAACCATGTGTTGGGTGGAGTTATCAGGGTTCACTATAAACCATGTGTTGGGTGGAGTTATCAGGGTTCACTATAAACCATGTGCTGGGTGGGGTTATCAGGGTTCACTATAAACCATGTGTTGGGTGGGGTTATCAGGGTTCACTATAAACCATGTGTTGGGTGGAGTTATCAGGGTTCACTATAAACCATGTGTTGGGTGGGGTTATCAGGGTTCACTATAAACCATGTGTTGGGTGGAGTTATCAGGGTTCACTATAAACCATGTGTTGGGTGGAGTTATCAGGGGTTCACTATAAACCATGTGTTGGGTGGGGTTATCAGGGTTCACTATAAACCATGTGTTGGGTGGAGTTATCAGGGTTCACTATAAACCATGTGTTGGGTGGGGTTATCAGGGTTCACTATAAACCATGTGTTGGGTGGGGTTATCAGGGTTCACTATAAACCATGTGTTGGGTGGGGTTATCAGGGTTCACTATAAACCATGTGTTGGGTGGAGTTATCAGGGTTTAAATATAAACCATGTGTTGGGTGGAGTTATCAGGGTTCACTATAAACCATGTGTTGGGTGGGGTTATCAGGGTTCACTATAAACCATGTGTTGGGTGGAGTTATCAGGGTTCACTATAAACCATGTGTTGGGTGGGATTATCAGGGTTCACTATAAACCATGTGTTGGGTGGGGTTATCAGGGGTTCACTATAAACCATGTGTTGGGTGGGGTTATCAGGGTTCACTATAAACCATGTGTTGGGTGGAGTTATCAGGGTTCACTATAAACCATGTGTTGGATGGGGTTATCAGGGGTTAATTACAAATAGAAAATGAAGATGTCTTGATTGCGTCTGTCTTCACACCCCAGAGTTAATACTGGGTGGAAGCACCTTTACAGCAGTTAATCATTTTGAATAAGGTTCTACCAACCTTGCACAACTCTTAGGGCAACATATATGCATCATTTTTTGTCAAAATTGCTCAAACTCAGTAAATTTGGTTGGGATCCTTGATGGAAAACAATATTCAAACCTTGTGTTACGAATACTCTTTGGCCCTGCAGTCTAGGGGGGATGGCAACGAGACCCGTAACATATATCATGTAAATTATAATAGGGAAAAAGTAATAGTGAGAATGAAAACCACAGACAACTGAAAGTTACCGTCAAACACTAAATGTTTATTTTTAAACACACGGTAAACGGGTGTGAGAAAAGGGGCTGAGCTGGACCCAAGCAAAGAAACAATAATCCAAAAACACCCCTAAACTAGACTAGCCTACTTCAAGAACAGCTAGCTAACTAACCAAAAATACAGTGGGTGGTCCGCCCAGTTCTAACTAGGGTACTTAGACAAAGTATTCCTACGGGTAATGTATGCCCATGGGCGACTTGTCTTGGTACCCCCTTTTCCCACCAAACAAACAAACAGTCAAACAACAAAACAATACTCACAGGATAACCGGACAAATGTGACATGTAGTTGCAAAACAAAAGAGAGATCAATACAGAAATAGAGAGCTGGGGACACAGAGAGAGAGATTGAACACAAAGATTGATCTGGGGAGAAAACAACTGAATGGGTTTTTAAACCAAGGGAAAGGGGGTGGGCTATACTCAGCCTTGTCTCAGGATGGTAAGTTGGTGGTTGAAGATATCCCTCTAGTGGTGTGGGGGCTGTGCTTTGGCAAAGTGGGTGGGGTTATATCCTTCCTGTTTTGCCCTGTCCGGGGGTATCGTCGGGTGGGGCCACAGTGTCTCCTGACCCCTCCTGTCTCAGCCTCCAGTATTTATGCTGCAGTAGTTTGTGTGTCAGGGGGCTAGGGTCAGTCTGTTATATCTGGAGTATTTCTCCTGTCTTATCCGGTGTCCTGTGTGAATTTAAGTATGCTCTTTCAAATTCTCTCTTTCTCTCTTTCTCTCTCTCGGAGGACCTGAGCCCTAGGACCATGCCCCAGGACTACCTGACATGATGACTCCTTGCTGTCCCCAGTCCACCTGGCCGTGCTACTGCTCCAGTTTCAACTGTTCTGCCTGCGGCTATGGAACCCTGACCTGTTCACCAGATGTGCTACCTGTCCCAGACCTGCTGTTTTCAACTCTCTAGAGACAGCAGGAGCGGTAAAGATACTCTCAATGATCGGCTATGAAAAGCCAACTGACATTTACTCTTGAGGTGCTGCATTGTTACACCCTCGACAACTGTAAATATTATTATTTGACCATGCTGGTCATTTATGAACATTTGAACATCTTGGCCATGTTCTGTTATGATCTCCACCCGGCACAGCCAGAAGAGGACTGGCCACCCCTCATAGCCTGGTTCCTCTCTAGGTTTCTTCCTAGGTTCTGGCCTTTCTAGGGAGTTTTTCCTAGCCACCGTGCTTCTACATCTGCATTGCTTGCTGTTTGGGGTTTTAGGCTGGGTTTCTGTACAGCCCTTTGAGATATCAGCTGATGTAAGAAGGGCTATATAAATACATTTGATTTGATTTGATTTGATTGGCTGAGGGAAAAGGAACAGGTGTCATCTGATTGTGGCTGATTGGGGAGTGATGATTGTCACCTGTGAGGAGGAGAAGGCGAGAAAAGAAATACACATACAGGATACACACTCAGGATACCTGTATCCGTAACACCTTGTCTCTCATTTTCTAGAAGATTTAAGTCAAGACTGAGACTGGACACCTCAGGCACACTTAACACTGCTTGGAAAGCCATTCCGGTGTGTCTTTGGCATTAAAATGTGTGTAATTGTCCGGCTGAAAAAGAAAACTATTATTTTGAAAATGTATGAGTATGTTGTGTAGATAAAAAATAATCCCTTTTCAGATATAATTGTAGCCCTTTCCTGCAGTCACATGACCTAGTGGCCTCATGGTGGAATGTGGAATGTGGAATGTTATTCAGATTATTCATCATTTCATAATTAATACACTTTTTTTTACACTGAAAATCCGGTGTTTGTATGTCAAATGGTTTTGTGATATTTCAGTCTTCTGTGATGTATATAAAGTGTAATATTTGGATGCAAACTCAAACTGTAATACATTACAAATCTATATCTGACATGGTAAAGGTGTCTTCTTTTTTAAAGCCCATAACCCTGTGTGTGAGGTGTATACATTTGTTTGAAAGTGGATTTGTTTAAGACTACCAAGAAACACTGTGTGACTCTGATTTAGCCCACTGCATTAAAAGGTTAAGGTGGCAAAATGTGAAGACTGTGCAGGGGGTGTGTAGACTTTCACTAGCAATTGTATGTAGAAGATGGAGGACTGGACTTCAATTAATGAACTTCATCTTTGAGATTTATTTTACCAAGCTTGCCATGCATTATTTAACTCAGGTATATCACAAGGGACTAAGAAATAAATATATTTCTGATCAAAATGGCTGTGGAAACTGGCGGAATGGCTGGTAGAAAAGAGAAAAACCAATGCAGGAAGAACATATTGAAGCTTGAGATCCTCTAAAACAAACAATGAATAAATAAATAAAAGCAATGGGATTTCCTCCTCCCTGAACCAAGATCTTGTTCAAAAAGGCCTTAGTGTCCGATATCGGGCTGATACAGTAGATGTCAGGCAGACAGGCTACAGTACTCAGTTAAATAAAGGTTCAATAAAAATGAATAAAATGAACAATGAAAGTACTCAGACCATGCAGATGAAAAATAAAATGAAATCTCCACTGGAAAGGACTGTGTTTTCTTGCATTGGTGACAACAGCTATAAGAGGAAAAGGCAAGGCTTCAACCATATCTGAAACATGTCTCTGTGCTTTTAAAGTCTGAAAGTAACTTCCCATTCGTCCATTTAATAGCGTTTTTGATTGAGGATGCAACAAAGGCCCTTCTGACATGGCTGTGCTCTGGTGATTTACTGGCCCCCAGGGACACTGCCATTCCGCTCGGCTCCAGATGCTTTATAAACAGGGGGACTTCCTGTGATTCTGGAGGCTGCGTATCAAATGGTACCCTATTCTATATATAGTGCACTACTAGTGACCAGAGTCCTATGACCAGAGCCCTAAAGTAGTGCACTTTATAGGGAATAGGGTGCCATTTTGAAATGCAGCCTGACTGGCGCTCATTGCACATGTCGAGCAAAGCACTCCCCTCAGTCAGCCCTCAGTCCCACTTGCAGCCCTGAAAACTGCCTGGCGCAGTCTCTGAAGGGTGGAAGGTCTTGGAGGGCCCTGGTTTTATAGTGTTATAGTGTTTCACAGCAGTACTGTGCTACCTGGCTGCTGAGTGTTCCCAATAGTACTGCTGGGATTATCTTGTCACCGAACAACATCTGGAAGAGTGTTTACGCTGTACATCCGACATGAAAAGACAAGCCCCTCTAAAGAGTTATTTGCTTCAGAACACAGTGATTTAAGACTACTTTGAGCCTTTTAAGGGATATGTTTTAAATCATTGTTCAACACGTAAGGAAATTAACATGTTGAAAGTGCTGTGTTGAAGTGACTTTGATTCATGAATAGTTGAACTCTCTGAATAACCTTGAAAACATTTAACAAACTATGATATACTGTACATCTACAGTATCTGCCAATGTCAAAAATAAGGTTTGTGCCTCTAAATCCAACTATAACCTTTCATTCATTATCAGTAGTTTAGTGTCTTAGACTCCGTAGAGCCTCAGAGATACTGTAGAGAACAGAACACATATCCTGTACCTCAGAGATACTGTAGAAAACAGAACACCTATCCTGTACCTCAGAGATACTGTAGAAAACAGAACACCTATCCTGTACCTCAGAGATAATGTAGAGAACAGAACACCTATCCTGTACCTCAGAGATAATGTAGAGAACAGAACACCTATCCTGTACCTCAGAGATAATGTAGAGAACAGAACACCTATCCTGTACCTCAGAGATAATGTAGAGAACAGAACACCTATCCTGTACCTCAGAGATAATGTAGAGAACAGAACACCTATCCTGTACCTCAGAGATAATGTAGAGAACAGAACACCTATCCTGTACCTCAGAGATAATGTAGAGAACAGAACACCTATCCTGTACCTCAGAGATACTGTAGAGAACAGAATACCTATTCTGTACCTCAGAGATAATGTAGAGAACAGAACACCTATCCTGTACCTCAGAGATAATGTAGAGAACAGAACACCTATCCTGTACCTCAGAGATACTGTAGAGAACAGAACACCTATCCTGTACCTCAGAGATACTGTAGAGAACAGAACACCTATCCTGTACCTCAGAGATAATGTAGAGAACAGAACACCTATCCTGTACCTCAGAGATAATGTAGAGAACAGAACACCTATCCTGTACCTCAGAGATACTGTAGAGAACAGGACACCTATCCTGTACCTCAGAGATCTCCCCTCACATCCTCACATTCTTTACACCTGAAGTCCACAGGCAAAACTGGACACTGAAGTACTTTCTCAGGTTCTTTGTGTGTCTGAGTTCTACTGGCCTGGCGTTATTTATGTAATTCTCTGTTCATTTAGGAGTGTTGGGGGACACAAACTCGCCCTAAAACTAAACTGTTCTTCCATCTAGGTAAGGAGTCATTCCGCTAGGTTTAACATGGCTGTAGTGCCCTCCCAGCCTGCCTGGATGGATGGACGATGGATGGATGGACGATGGATGGATGGATCCTCATGGCGTTTGTTCTGGGTTGTTAAATACAGACATTAAGGCATTTTTTTCATATTCAAAATAGCTGTCAAGTCTACGTAGTTTTGGTCGTTAAGATGAGCAGACTTTGGGGAAGTGAAATGTGCCTTCGTTTTGTAGTTTTTTGTAAATGTTAGTTACAAAATTTGGTGCCTGTCCTCCGTATCCTTCAGACCACAGCAACATGGTGGACAAAAGTGCTTTGATGATTAAGAATAAGATGTACAAGAGATATACAATGTAGGTGCTTCAGTACACTCTTCAGATATTGGCTGCCTATAACCTTTAAAAACCCTTGAATTAACTAAGTGTGGTCAAACAAAGCCTAACATCAATCTGCTTAAGTACTAAGACGCCAATCCAACTGATCGGATAAGACGTCTCTGGGTACTGTAGAGAATGAGATGACGGAAAATGCACCAAGACTGTATAACTATTGCCCTCCAAGACTGTATAACTATTGCCCTCCGAGACTATATAACTATTGCCCTCCGAGACTGTATAACTATTGCCCTCCGAGACTATATAACTATTGCCCTCCAAGACTGTATAACTATTGCCCTCCAAGACTGTATAACTATTGCCCTCCAAGACTGTATAACTATTGCCCTCCAAGACTATATAACTATTGCCCTCCAAGACTACATAACTATTGCCCTCCAAGACTGTATAACTATTGCCCTCCAAGACTGTGTAACTATTGCCCTCCAAGACTGTGTAACTATTGCCCTCCAAGACTGTGTAACTATTGCCCTCCAAGACTGTATAACTATTGCCCTCAAAGACTGTATAACTATTGCCCTCCAAGACTATATAACTATTGCCCTCCAAGACTGTATAACTATTGCCCTCCAATACTGTATAACTATTGCCCTCCAAGACTGTTTAACTATTGCCCTCCAAGACTATATAACTATTGCCCTCCAAGACTGTATAACTATTGCTCTCCAAGACTGTATAACTATTGCCCTCCAAGACTATATAACTATTGCCCTCCAAGACTGTATAACTATTGCCCTCCAAGACGGTATAACTATTGCCCTCCAAGACTATATAACTATTGCCCTCCAAGACTATATAACTATTGCCCTCCAAGACTATATAACTATTGCCCTCCAAGACTATATCACTATTGCCCTCCAAGACTATATAACTATTGCCCTCCAAGACTATATAACTATTGCCCTCTAAGACTGTATAACTATTGCCCTCCAAGACTGTATAACTATTGCCCTCCAAGACTGTATAACTATTGCCCTCCAAGACTGTATAACTATTGCCCTCCAAGACTGTTTAACTATTGCCCTCCAAGACTATATAACTATTGCCCTCCAAGACTGTATAACTATTGCTCTCCAAGAATGTATAACTATTGCCCTCCAAGACTATATAACTATTGCCCTCCAAGACTATATAACTATTGCCCTCCAAGACTATATAACTATTGCCCTCCAAGACTGTATAACTATTGCCCTCCAAGACTGTGTAACTATTGCCCTCCAAGACTGTGTAACTATTGCCCTCCAAGACTGTGTAACTATTGCCCTCCAAGACTGTATAACTATTGCTCTCCAAGACTGTATAACTATTGCCCTCCAAGACTATATAACTATTGCCCTCCAAGACTATTTAACTATTGCCCTCCAAGACTATTTAACTATTGCCCTCCAAGACTATATAACTATTGCCCTCCAAGACTATATAACTATTGCCCTCAAGACTATATAATTATTGCCCTCCAAGACGGTATAACTATTGCCCTCCAAGACGGTATAACTATTGCCCTCCAAGACATAACTATTGCCCTCCAAGACTATAATTGCCCTCCAAGACTATATAACTATTGCCCTCCAAGACTATATAACTATTGCCCTCCAAGACTATATAACTATTGCCCTCCAAGACTGTATAACTATTGCCCTCCAAGACTATATAACTATTGCCCTCCAAGACTATATAACTATTGCCCTCCAAGTCTATATAACTATTGCCCTCCAAGACTGTATAACTATTGCCCTCCAAGACTGTGTAACTATTGCCTTCCAAGACTGTGTAACTATTGCCCTCCAAGACTGTGTAACTATTGCCCTCCAAGACTGTATAACTATTGCCCTCCAAGACTGTATAACTATTGCCCTCCAAGACTGTATAACTATTGCCCTCAAAGACTGTATAACTATTGCCCTCCAAGACTATATAACTATTGCCCTCCAAGACTGTATAACTATTGCCCTCCAAGACTGTATAACTATTGCCCTCCAAGACTGTATAACTATTGCCCTCCAAGACTGTTTAACTATTGCCCTCCAAGACTATATAACTATTGCCCTCCAAGACTGTATAACTATTGCCCTCCAAGACTGTTTAACTATTGCCCTCCAAGACTATATAACTATTGCCCTCCAAGACTGTATAACTATTGCTCTCCAAGACTGTATAACTATTGCCCTCCAAGACTATATAACTATTGCCCTCCAAGACTGTATAACTATTGCCCTCCAAGACGGTATAACTATTGCCCTCCAAGACTATATAACTATTGCCCTCCAAGACTATATAACTATTGCCCTCCAAGACTATATAACTATTGCCCTCCAAGACTATATAACTATTGCCCTCCAAGACTGTATAACTATTGCCCTCCAAGACTATATAACTATTGCCCTCCAAGACTGTATAACTATTGCCCTCCAAGACTGTATAACTATTGCCCTCCATGACTGTATAACTATTGCCCTCCAAGACTATATAACTATTGCCCTCCAAGACTATATAACTATTGCCCTCCAAGACTGTATAACTATTGCCCTCCAAGACTATAACTATTGCCCTCCAAGACTATATAACTATTGCCCTCCAAGACTGTATAACTGTTGCCCTCCAAGACTGTATAACTTTTGCCCTCCAAGACTATATAACTGTTGCCCTCCAAGACTGTATAACTATTGCCCTCCAAGACAGTATAACTGTTGCCCTCCAAGACTGTATAACTATTGCCCTCCAAGACTATATAACTATTGCCCTCCAAGACTATATAACTATTGCCCTCCAAGACTGTATAACTATTGCCCTCTAAGACTGTATAACTATTGCCCTCCAAGACTATATAACTATTGCCCTCCAAGACTATATAACTATTGCCCTCTAAGACTGTATAACTATTGCCCTCTAAGACTGTATAACTATTGCCCTCCAAGACTGTATAACTATTGCCCTCCAAGACTATATAACTATTGCCCTCCAAGACTGTATAACTATTGCCCTCTAAGACTGTATAACTATTGCCCTCTAAGACTGTATAACTATTGCCCTCTAAGACTGTATAACTATTGCCCTCTGTCACGTCTCCTCCCTCTCCGGCCTCTAGGTCATCAGGCTGTTGATTATCCCGCACACCTGTCACCATCACCTCATGACACTCATCTGGACTCCATCACCTCCTTGATTATCTTCCCTATATCTGTCACTCCCCTTGGTCCTTTCCTCAGGTGTTATTGACTGTTTTCATATCGGTGCGTTTTTTGTGTTACGTGTTAATTGTTTCATTTATTTATTAAGACACTCACTTCCTGAACTTGCTACCCGACTCTCAGCGCACTCGTTACACACTCCAAGACTATATAACAATTGCCCTTCAAGACTGTATAACAATTGCCCTTCAAGACTATATAACTATTGCCCTCCAAGACTGTATGACTATTGCCCTCCAAGACGGTATAACTGTTGCCCTCCAAGACTGTATAACTATTGCCCTCCAAGACTGTGTAACTATTGCCCTCCAAGACTGTATAACTATTGCCCTCCAAGACTGTATAACTATTACCCTCAAAGACTGTATAACTATTGTCCTCCAAGACTGTATAACTATTGCCCTCCAAGACTGTATAACAATTGCCCTCCAAGACTGTATAACTATTGCCCTCCAAGACTGTATAACTATTGCCCTCCAAGACTGTATAACTATTGCCCTCCAAGACTGTATAACTATTGCCCTCCAAGACTGTATAACTATTACCCTCCAAGACTGTATAACTATTGTCCTCCAAGACTGTATAACTATTGCCCTCCAAGACTGTATAACTATTGCCCTCCAAGACTATATAACTATTGTCCTCCAAGACTGTATAACTATTGCCCTCCAAGACTATTTAACTATTGCCCTCCAAGACTATATAACTATTGCCCTCCAAGACTATATAACTATATAACAAATTCTTTAGGCCCATAGGTCATCCCAAATGTACTGTCCAGCTCACCTCTGACATTTTTGGGCTCTACTGGTCTCCTGGGTCAGGGTTAGGCCTTCAGAACGTCCCTGACATACATGCTACCTCCTCAGACAGTCATTACTGGATGCCGACAGGAGGAAGTTGGTTTCCAAAGCCTTTGTTTCTCTGCTTGCTTCTGATCCAAGTCTCCACCTTGGCTCTAGCTAATGGGTCCAGTCAAGTTTAAGGAACAAAAAACGATAAAACCAGCGGTCAACCTTGAGTTACAGTTAGGGCTTCTGAACATCTCTGACCGCCTAGCTCCTCTGTCATCATTACTGGACACTAACCGGAGGAATGTTTACTTTATTTGTCTTGCCTCTGTGATTGGACCTGACCCAAGTCTCCACCCTGACTCTAGCTGATGAGTCCAGGTCCAGTTTCAGAAGCTTATTCAAAAGCCTTCAAAACCAAAGGTGACCTCTGACAACACTTCACTGAACTGGCTGTACTTTAAAGGCTTTACAGACAGACTGTACCTGTAACTATATCTCTAGTTTCTAGAATAGCTCTCATTGTTATGACCCTGGCTGACCCGTCCTGCCCAGTCCAGTCTTATCAACTCATTCTAAAAGCTTTTAAAACCAAAGGTCACGTCAAAAGGACTGTTCATATCACCTCAGACACCACGTGTGTCTGGTGGGCTGTATTTAAACGGCTTGGGCTGTACCAACCGACTAAGATTAAAATACCTAGTGGTAGATGTGGCTGTAGTGTCTACGGTAGTATGGCTCTCAGTATCATGACACTCGCAGTGCAGTCCAGTCATAAGAACTCTTCAGAAGAAGTTGAAGCCTTTAAAGCCGAAAGGTCACTCCAAACAGACTGTCCATGTCGACTCTGACACACCTTGGGACAGAGCCAACTGTACAGTAATTAAAAGGCTATAAAAACAGTCTGAGATAATCGTTACAATGATAAAACGTCTCTCACGCCGCCGATGAGATTCAAACTGTCAGGAAGAATAAATGGTTTGAATCCCAGCAGCCTGATCTAGTGGAGGCTGCAGCAGTTACCATCACAACCACCGCATCACAGACGGACAGCATCCGACCTCCATGACTGACTTTAATTCTCCAGCAAACTTAAACAATGTCGTCAAATACTTATTTACACAGAGAATAAAGTGACCGTATCAAAGGTCTTGATGAATGTCTTTTTAGACTGGTCTCTGTCAACACAGCCATTAATGGAAGGACTAATAGTGACTGATTGTCTTTCTGGCAGAGGGAAAGTAGAAACAGATGTAGATTTACAGATGGAACATCTCATTGGAATTAATGGACAGTCAAGAGGAGATATCCTGCAGGGTTTCAGGCAGTTGCAGAGAGAGATACAAGTAGCTAATGCTAACTCTAATGCTCTTTCTTTCATCTGGATGTGGTTCCTTTAGATTGAGCCAGAGTAGGAGTTAGTACAGGTCTGCTAACTGGTAATGCTAATGCAGTGCTCTTTCACTGTGTTGGGAGAGTAACATTCATAAAGCACATGGTAGACCTACAGGGTGATGTGGGGAGAGTAACATTCATAAAGCACATGGTAGACCTACAGGGTGGTGTGGGGAGAGTAACATTCACAGAGCACATGGTAGACCTACAGGGTGGTGTGGGGAGAGTAACATGCACAGAACACATGGTAGACCTACAGGGTGGTGTGGGGAGAGTAACATTCATAGAGCACATGGTAGACCTACAGGGTGGTGTGGGGAGAGTAACATTCATAAAGCACATGGTAGACCTACAGGGTGGTGTGGGGAGAGTAACATGCACAGAGCACATGGTAGACCTATAGGGTGATATGGGGAGAGTAACATTCATAAATCACATGGTAGACCTACAGGGTGGTGTGGGGAGAGTAACATTCATAAAGCACATGGTAGGCCTACAGGGTGATGTGGGGAGAGTAACATTCATAAATCACATGGTAGACCTACAGGGTGGTGTGGGGAGAGTAACATGCACAGAGCACATGGTAGACCTACAGGGTGGTGTGGAGAGAGTAACAATCACAGAGCACATGGTAGACCTACAGGGTGGTGTGGAGAGAGTAACATGCACAGAGCACATGGTAGACCTACAGGGTGGTGTGGGGAGAGTAACATGCACAGAGCACATGGTAGACCTACAGGGTGGTGTGGAGAGAGTAACATTCATAGAGCACATGGTAGACCTACAGGGTGGTGTGGGGAGAGTAACATTCATAGAGCACATGGTAGACCTACAGGGTGGTGTGGGGAGAGTAACATTCATAAAGCACATGGTAGACCTACAGGGTGGTGTGGGGAGAGTAACATTCATAGAGCACATGGTAGACCTACAGGGTGGTGTGGGGAGAGTAACAATCATAAAGCACATGGTAGACCTACAGGGTGGTGTGGGGAGAGTAACATGCACAGAGCACATGGTAGACCTACAGGGTGATGTGGGGAGAGTAACATTCATAAAGCACATGGTAGACCTACAGGGTGGTGTGGGGAGAGTAACATGCACAGAGCACATGGTAGACCTACAGGGTGATGTGGGGAGAGTAACATTCATAAATCACATGGTAGACCTACAGGGTGGTGTGGGGAGAGTAACATTCATAAAGCACATGGTAGACCTACAGGGTGATGTGGGGAGAGTAACATTCATAAATCACATGGTAGAACCTACAGGGTGGTGTTGTGGAGAGTACATTCATAAGCACATGGTAAGGACCTACAGGTGGTGTGGGGAGCGTAACAGCACAGAGCACATGGGAGACCTACAGGGTGGTGTGGGGAGAGTAACATGCACAGAGCACATTGGTAGACCTACAGGGGTGGTGTGGAGAGAGTAACATGCACAGAGCCATGGTAAGACCTACAGGGTGGTGTGGGGAGAGTCACATGCACAGAGCACATGGTATACCTACAGGGTGGTGTGGAGAGAGTAACATGCACAGAGCACATGGTAGACCTACAGGGTGGTGTGGGGAGAGTAACATGCACAGAGCACATGGTAGACCTACAGGGTGGTGTGGGGAGAGTAACATGCACAGAGCACATGGTAGGCCTACAGGGTGGTGTGGGGAGAGTAACATGCACAGAGCACATGGTAGACCTACAGGGTGGTGTGGGGAGAGTAACATGCACAGAGCACATGGTAGACCTACAGGGTGGTGTGGGGAGAGTAACATGCACAGAGCACATGGTAGACCTACAGGGTGGTGTGGGGAGAGTAACATGCACAGAGCACATGGTAGACCTACAGGGTTGAATTTGTAATGGGTGATAACCTGACCAACAGGAGTTTACATTACAAAACTGAACAAACGCATTAAAAACTGCTGGAAAATGAGCACTTTAAACAGACGGTAAGAGGTTGCTCAATGCTTGCCTGATTTTATTTCAATTCCAGATGTAAATCCGTTTTGTTGAAATCCCTTCCAATTGCAGCTCAGTCACTACGACCAAACATACTACTCAATCCATTTGTATTGGCGTGGTCCAATGTATTGAAAAGTTGATAGTCCTTCACTTTATACAGAAGGTTATGACATCATAGAGGCAGACACACCCCAGAATTCACATTTCCCTCCCTGATCCGAGTGTACTCGTGTAAAATGTACATCTGCCAGCAAATGCAGCTGTCAGGACCCAAAACAACGACAACAGGAGAGGGTTTTATGCATACCCAACTTATTGGGAGCACCAAGTATTGAGCATACATTACATTTTGTTAAACAAGACCACATGACCACAGATAAACCAGGAAGCCAGGAAAATATCTGGCAAACAAATGTCACTTATGTTTAGGATATTTTGTGATTGTTTATCATTGGTCATTGGATTTTTTTAATGTGCCGTCATGTTTTTATGGATTTCTAGTGAGAGAACCCATTAGAATCCAGCGTGTTTATATTCCCTATATAGTGCACGACTTTTGTCCAGGGCCCATAGGAGTCTGGTCTAAAGTAGTGCACTATGTAGGGTATAGGGTGCCATTTGGGACTCATACATTAACTACTTTCAAATATCCAAGCTGAACTAAATATGAGACTTTTCTGTCCTCCTCCCATCTTCCTCCTCCTCCCCTACCACACCACCTTTTCCTTCTCCTCCTCCCCTCCTCCAGCTCTCTCTCCACCTCCCCTTCTCCTTCTCCCCTCCTCCAGCTCTCTCTCCACCTCCCCTTCTCCCCTCCTCCAGCTCTCTCTCCACCTCCCCCTTCTCTTCCTCCCCTCCTCCAGCTCTCTCTCCACCTCCCCCTTCTCCTCCTCCCCTCCTCCAGCTCTCTCTCCACCTCCCCTTCTCCCCTCCTCCAGCTCTCTCTCCACCTCCCCCTTCTCTTCCTCCCCTCCTCCAGCTCTCTCTCCACCTCCTCCTTAACCTCCCCCTCTTCTTCCTCTAGCATTACGAGGGAGTACATGGCATCAGCTGAGCGGTGCTAACAGAGGTCCATTCAGGTTGCTGTGCTGCTAGTTTGCTCAGTGGACCCATAACAGGCACACCCATTCACTAACAGCTGTTTATATGCACCACCTGAGTGAACCAGCCAGGGCCTGAATCCCAAATGGCACCCTATCTCTATATTATTTCCTTTAATCTTTATTTAACTAGGCAAGTCAGTTAAGAACACATTTTTATTTACAATGACGGCCTACCCTCCCGGCCAAACCCTCCCCTAACCCGGACGACGCTGGGCCAATTGTGCACCGCCCTATGGGACGCCCGATCACGGACGGTTTGTGATACAGCCCAGTATCAAACCAGGGTCTGTAGTGACGCTTCTAGCACTGTGATGCAGTGCATTAGACCTCTGCGCCACTCGGGAGCAATATAGTGGACTACTTTTGACCAGGGCTCTATATAGGGAATAAGGTGCCATTGGCATGCATCCCACTACTGAAGCCAGAAGTCTAACATTGGGATGAATCCCACTACTGAAGCCAGAAGTCTAACATTAGGATGAATCCCACTACTGAAGCCAGAAGTCTAACATTGGCATGCATCCCACTACTGAAGCCAGAAGTCTAACATTGGGATGAATCCCACTACTGAAGCCAGAAGTCTAACATTGGGATGAATCCCACTACTGAAGCCAGAAGTCTAACATTGGGATGAATCCCACTACTGAAGCCAGAAGTCTAACATTGGGATGAATCCCACTACTGAAGCCAGAAGTCTAACATTGGCATGCATCCCACTACTGAAGCCAGAAGTCTAACATTGGGATGAATCCCACTACTGAAGCCAGAAGTCTAACATTGGCATGAATCCCACTACTGAAGCCAGAAGTCTAACATTGGGATGAATACCACTACTGAAGCCAGAAGTCTAACATTGGAATGAATCCCACTACTGAAGCCAGAAGTCTAACATTGGGATGAATCCCACTACTGAAGCCAGAAGTCTAACATTGGGATGAATCCCACTACTGAAGCCAGAAGTCTAACATTGGCATGCATCCCACTACTGAAGCCAGAAGTCTAACATTGGGATGAATCCCACTACTGAAGCCAGAAGTCTAACATTGGCATGAATCCCACTACTGAAGCCAGAAGTCTAACATTGGGACCAATGACTTGAATTAGTATAGTTGTCTCATGCAGTACCTTTATAATAGTCCTCCTCCTCAGCACAGCCAACACTCACGCTCATCAGCATGTCCTAATGGGGTTTAATAGATATTACCTAGCTCCAGATGATAACATAAAGTCAAATGTTTAATAAAGTTAGTAATTAAATAACAGGCTATGAGTAATCAGACAACCAGGTGAGTTCAGCTGTAAACTGACTTGATGTCACTGATACTTGTTCTCTTGCAGAACTGCGGCTCTGACAAAAACCAGCTTAAATATATAACACGCTTTCAGTACTTCCAAAGGGACAATATCTGAATTGAAATAAAACATTATAAATACAGTAGTTTGTCTAAATAGTATTTGACAAAGACATGAGACCACCATAAAGCTGAGCTATGGAAGGGAACCTAAGGGGAAATGATGTCATTGCTGTAATGGCTGCTGGTTGTAAGAGCTGAAGGCTCATGTCTGGAGGCTGTTAGACATGATGCTGTGACCCACACTTCAGTCAGAATGAAAGGGCCTCAGAGAGCAGAGTGGGGTCTCTCTCTCTCTCTGACCCTTTCCCTCTCTCTCTCTCTGACCCGTTCCCTCTCTCTCTCTCTCTCTGACCCTCTCCCTCTCTCTCTCTCTGACCCTCTCCCTCTCTGCCGCTTTGTTCCTCTCTCTCTCTCTCTCTCTCTCTCTCTCTCTCTCTCTCTCTCTCGCTCTGCCTCTCTCTCCCCCTCTCTCCATCCTCCCTCTTCTCTCTCTCCCTCCCCCCTCTGTCCCAGAACCCTCCAGCTGATGGTGGGAAGGATGACGTCAGTGCTTGCAGGCATCAAAAGCTTGGCAGTAGAGACAGAGAGAGACAGGCCAGGTTGTTGTAGGGCCTTACACTGTGCTTCTGTTGCCTGTTACAGGGGAAATGTTTGTAGGACATTAAGGAATACCCTATACTGCCAGCAAGAGGGCAGCGTAGAAACAACACATTTAGAGCTCCCGCCTTCAGTACAGATCTGGGTTCAAGTACTATTCAAAATAATTTCAAATTCTTTAACTGTGCTTGATTGAGCTTGCATGTTGCAATGGAACAAATTGAAACGTCCCACATGTAAAAACATTGCCCTACGGGTACTTCAGACAGACTAAAGCAAATGCTGAAAGTATTTGAAAAATTCCAAATAGTATTTGAATCCAGGTCTGCTTCAGCGCGGAGGTTCTGTCAATAGAGATTCTGTGTTTCGTCTGGACTCGTCTGAAGAGAGATAAACATGTCGACTCCTGTTTTCCCCATGGCTGAGGTAACAGCCTGTAAGGTGAAACAGACTAATAATCAACACGTAGGAGCCTATAGGATACTAAGTCCTTATCCTGTCAGAGAGTACCAGGAGACCTATAGGATACTAAGTACTTACTCTGTCAGAGAGTACCAGGAGACCTATAGGATACTAAGTCCTTATCCTGTCAGAGAGTACCAGGAGACCTATAGGATACTAAGTCCTTATCCTGTCAGAGAGTACCAGGAGACCTATAGGATACTAAGTCCTTACTCTGTCAGAGAGTACCAGGAGACCTATAGGATACTAAGTCCTTATCCTGTCAGAGAGTACCAGGAGACCTATAGGATACTAAGTCCTTATCCTGTCAGAGAGTACCAGGAGACCTATAGGATACTAAGTCCTTATCCTGTCAGAGAGTACCAGGAGACCTATAGGATACTAAGTCCTTACTCTGTCAGAGAGTACCAGGAGACCTATAGGATACTAAGTCCTTATCCTGTCAGAGAGTACCAGGAGACCTATAGGATACTAAGTCCTTATCCTGTCAGAGAGTACCAGGAGACCTATAGGATACTAAGTCCTTATCCTGTCAGAGAGTACCAGGAGACCTATAGGATACTAAGTCCTTACTCTGTCAGAGAGTACCAGGAGACCTATAGGATACTAAGTCCTTATCCTGTCAGAGAGTACCAGGAGACCTATAGGATACTAAGTCCTTATCCTGTCAGAGAGTACCAGGAGACCTATAGGATACTAAGTCCTTACTCTGTCAGAGAGTACCAGGAGACCTATAGGATACTAAGTCCTTATCCTGTCAGACAGTACCAGGAGACCTATAGGATACTAAGTCCTTATCCTGTCAGAGAGTACCAGGAGACGTATAGGATACTAAGTCCTTACTCTGTCAGAGAGTACCAGGAGACCTATAGGATACTAAGTCATTACACTGTCAGAGAGTACCAGGAGACCTATAGGATACTAAGTCCTTATCCTGTCAGAGAGCACCAGGAGACCAATAGGATACTAAGTCCTTATCCTGTCAGAGAGTACCAGGAGACCTATAGGATACTAAGTCCTTACTCTGTCAGAGAGTACCAGGAGACCTATAGGATACTAAGTCCTTACTCTGTCAGAGAGTACCAGGAGACCTATAGGATACTAAGTCCTTATCCTGTCAGAGAGTACCAGGACACCAATAGGATACTAAGTCCTTATCCTGTCAGAGAGTACCAGGAGACCTATAGGATACTAAGTCCTTATCCTGTCAGAGAGTACCAGGAGACCTATAGGATACTAAGTCCTTACTCTGTCAGAGAGTACCAGGAGACCTATAGGATACTAAGTCCTTACTCTGTCAGAGAGTACCAGGAGAGGCTACTCCCAGGTAGCATAATCCCAGTATAAGGACACATTACATCCACCTGCTCCTCTAATGCTATATGATCTTATCACCAGTCTCAGACAGTCAGATTTCATTAACGACTCCATCTGATCTACACCCTGCTAGTAACAGTATAGCTTCCGTCCCTCTCCTCGCCCCTACCTGGGCTCAAACCAGGGACCCTCTGCAAACATCAACAACTGACACCCACGAAGCATCGTTACCCATCGCGCCACAAAAGCCCTTGCAGAGCAATGGGAACAACTACTTCAAAGTCTCAGAGCGAGTGACGTCACCGATTGAAATGCTATAAGCGCGCACCACCGCTAACTAGCTAGCCATTTCACATCGGTTACATTAGCTCTCCTGCAGCGATCTGGAACCCAATGTTAACTCTCCTGCAGCGATCTGGAACCCAATGTTAACTCTCCTGCAGCAATCTGGAACCCAATGTTAACTCTCCTGCAGCAATCTGGAACCCAATGTTAACTCTCCTGCAGTGATCTGGAACCCAATGTTAACTCTCCTGCAGTGATCTGGAACCCAATGTTAACTCCCTGCAGTGATCTGGAACCCAATGTTAACTCTCCTGCAGTGATCTGGAACCCAATGTTAACTCTCCTGCAGTGATCTGGAACCCAATGTTAACTCTCCTGCAGCAATCTGGAACCCAATGTTAACTCTCCTGCAGCGATCTGGAACCCAATGTTAACTCTCCTGCAGTGATCTGGAACCCAATGTTAACTCTCCTGCAGCAATCTGGAACCCAATGTTAACTCTCCTGCAGTGATCTGGAACCCAATGTTAACTCTCCTGCAGCAATCTGGAACCCAATGTTAACTCTCCTGCAGCGATCTGGAACCCAATGTTAACTCTCCTGCAGTGATCTGGAACCCAATGCTCTCCTGCAGTGATCTGGAACCCAATGTTAACTCTCCTGCAGCGATCTGGAACCCAATGTTAACTCTCCTGCAGCGATCTGGAACCCAATGTTAACTCTCCTGCAGCAATCTGGAACCCATATAACATTGTATTTAAAGGAACATTTGTACAATGTGTAAAAAACGTTAGTTGACAACTCAACCAAATGTAAATCAAAGCTAGATGTTGAACTGACATCTGTGCCCAGTGGGTTATGGGATTAGTGAATTTATTAACTTGTATTACGTCATGGGAAGCTGCTGTGGGAGACTGTCAAGGACGGTAACAGACCATATTGATATGAGTCTTGCTCCATGCCAGGTCTCTGTTATGCATTAGTATAGGGTCTAGGGAGGAGAGAGAGAGAGGGGATAGGTGGAACAGAGAGAGGGCAGAGAGGAGAGAGGACCTTGGGGAGCGAGACAGGACCACTAGTATTATTGTTATGCGTTAGTATAGGAAGGGGAGAAAGTAAGCCAGTTTGGTCTGGTACAGCATCCAGACAAAATAAATAGTGGGGGTTCGCCTTACCGGTAAAAATCTGCCTATCACAATAATTAACACAAAATGTCAAGAATACTGTAGGCTATTACACCTGGTCCCCTATATAGTGCACTGCAATGGGACCTGGTCAAAAGTATTGGGGCAGTGATATTCAGGGAAAGGGAAGAAGTCTGGTCTAAAGTAGTGCACTACATTGGGAAGAGGTCTGGTCTAAAGTAGTGCACTATATAGGGAAGAAGTCTGGTCTAAAGTAGTGCACCATATAGGGAAGAGGTCTGGTCTAAAGTAGTGCACTATATAGGGAAGAGGTCTGGTCTAAAGTAGTGCACTATATAGGGAAGAAGTCTGGTCTAAAGTAGTGCACTATATAGGGAAGAGGTCTGGTCTAAAGTAGTGCACTATATAGGGAAGAGGTCTGGTCTAAAGTAGTGCACTATATAGGGAAGAGGTCTGGTCTAAAGTAGTGCACCATATAGGGAAGAGGTCTGGTCTAAAGTAGTGCACTATATAGGGAAGAGGTCTGGTCTAAAGTAGTGCACTATATAGGGAAGAGGTCTGGTCTAAAGTAGTGCACTATATAGGGAAGAAGTCTGGTCTAAAGTAGTGCACCATATAGGGAAGAGGTCTGGTCTAAAGTAGTGCACTATATAGGGAAGAGGGTACCATTTCAGACTGGGTTCCATTCACACTGCATGGGTGGGCCTGTAAACCCAACCTCACCAAGAGGAAATCCCTCCTCTACTGTGACTGATAAGATACACAAACACAGACATCAACATCTAGCTTCACAGCCCTATGAAGCTGTTGAGACACACATGTCAAATGACAACAAAGTGTTGAGCTGTGCTCTTCAACGGCTTTCAACATAAATCAAAACAGTTATTTGCCACTCAGAGGCAGAGCACAGTACAAAGGCCATCTGCATTAGAGTATGGTGAGAATGTATTGGACTGTAACTTAGACTCACAGACGGTTTTGCTCTTCTGTTTATCCTTATAGCTACTGTTGAGCCCTGCAGCCAATTCAGACATCTTTTCTGAACCTGTTTTCAACGATGGCCAACAGCTGAGCCACAGTGCTGTCAAAATGAGTATTTACGTTATAAAAACTCACTGGAACAGGTTTAAAATAGGAAGAAAGTACATTGTTCTGTATGGTGAGTCTATCATGTGTTGTTAGCAGGGATAAGTAATGGTTAACCACTTGATCCACCCACCACACACACTCAAACACACACACACACCTCCAGGGAAAAGCCTCTCCCCCCAGGTGTCACCCCAAGCCCGGCCCAGGGTGGGTGAGGTCATGCTGGGGAGCAAGGGAGGAATGGAGGGGAGGGTGGGCTGGAGGAGTAAAACTGTCCTTGTTTTCTTTATCAACTGATTCCCCTAGAGAAGGAAGGGTGTCCTACAGATGTTGTTTAGACACTGTTTTTCGACTCCATTACAACGCAGGGATCTCTAGGACTTCATCCCCAAGCAGAATATAGACGAGAGTGTCAACTGTCGAGGCAATACTGACTTGGAATGACTCAATATCTCCACTTAGCAAAAGAATAGACTAAGTTTAGACTAAGTTTTGGAATAAGGTTTCACTTTGCTTTGACTTTGATTTAGGAGACAAGAAGGTTGCAGAAGGTCTGTTTGTGCTGTCTTGCCAACTCCTTTGGTCATTATCACTCCAAACAGGCACAAGACAGCACAAATAGATCTGGAACCAGGCTATGAAAAAGGGTGTGAATGAGGAAAATGCCACTCCTATTGGTTTAAGTGTAGAAACCAGATATGGAGAAACACATTATGTTATCGTGTAAATTATAACGTCAAACCAGTTGAACACGGATTAAGGAGCTGCTTCTAAGGAATGTTGTCTGCACATGTCCAACGTGTGAGAGAGACCACTCATTCTATATCCAAGATGGTGTTTCAGTACTCTGAATTGGCTGGGAGGACCAGATAGTGATGCATTTTGGACCTCATCATCTCACAGCTGGTCATGTATAAAGAGACCTAATCTTCTCACAGCTGGTTGTGTAGAAAAGAAAAAATACTCAAGCTACGAGAAGAAAAAGCTGAAAACATCTTGGGGGATAAAATGCCTTGACAATGCGGTACAGTGTAGAGGAGTCCCTGCATGTGCAGTGTGGTAAGCCGTGCCAATAGAGAGTTTGGCATAGCCAGAGTAGAGAAGCTCTCTAGTCTAACTACTTGGGTGGATAAAGATCTCGATCTCTCTCTCGATCTCTCTCT
Organism: Salmo trutta; assembly: GCF_901001165.1. NCBI lineage: Eukaryota > Metazoa > Chordata > Actinopteri > Salmoniformes > Salmonidae > Salmo > Salmo trutta. The sequence goes on from NW_021822244.1 coordinate 842,701, forward strand.
CGATCTCTCTCTCGATCTCGATCTCTCTCTCGATCTCGATCTCTCTCTCGATCTCGATCTCTCTCTCGATCTCTCTCTCGATCTCGATCTCTCTCTCGATCTCTCTCTCGATCTCTCTCGATCTCTCTCGATCTCTCGATCTCTCTCGATCTCTCTCGATCTCTCTCGATCTCTCTCGATCTCTCTCGATCTCTCTCGATCTCTCTCGATCTCTCTCTCGATCTCTCTCTCTCTCTCTCTATCTCTCTCTCTCTCTCTCGATCTCTCTCTCTCTCTCTCGATCTCTCTCTCTCTCTCTCGACTCTCCTCTCTCTCTCTCTCTCTCTCTCTCTCTCTCTCTCTCTCTCTCTCCTCTCTCTCTCTCTCTCCTCTCTCTCTCTCTCTCTCTCTCTCTCTCTCTCTCCTCTCTCTCTCTCTCTCTCTCTCTCTCTCTCTCTCTCCTCCTCTCTCTCTCTCTCTCTCTCTCTCTCTCTCTCTCTCTCTCTCTCTCCTCTCTCTCTCTCTCTCTCTCTCTCTCTCTCTCTCTCTCTCTCTCTCTCTCTCTCTCTCTCTCTCTCTCTCTCTCTCTCTCTCTCTCTCTCTCTCTCAAATTTAATTGCAGCATTTTCATGTTTGGCAAATTAGACAAGCTCTAAAAGTTCCCCTCTTTCTGGCTGTTTACTGTATCTGTTGATTGCCATGGTAATAAACAGAAAACACATACACACAATACTGAGAACACACATGCGAACACACGCACATAATCTACCGCTGCACACAGTCACTAGTCTGGACAATCTTGTCCCTGTGAAGAGAACAGAGCTGTAACGGAGGAGTACCAGCATGACAGATGTGAGAACTACTCCCTCTAGTGGTTACAATAAGCAGTTGAAGCCGACCAAAGCTGTAAAGCTGCTGCCTAATTGAATCAAAGCCATCATTGCAATCAGATGATTTTCTGTTGGGTCAACTGAATGATAACTCACACTGGTTGCTGAATTTGATTAGTATCAAGCCTGTGATTTGTTAGAATACTTTAAGAATGAAGTACCTGGGATTTGTTAGAATACTTTAAGAATGAAGTACCCAGATTTGTTGGAATACTTTAAGAATGAAGTACCTGGGATTTGTTGGAATACTTTAAGAATTAAGTACCTGGTATTTGTTGGAATACTGTAAGAATGAAGTACCTGGGATTTGTTGGAATACTTTAAGAATTAAGCACCTGGTATTTGTTGGAATAGTGTAAGAATGAAGTACCTGGGATTTGTTGGAATACTTCAAGAATGAAGTACCTGGGATTTGTTGGAATACTGTAAGAATGAAGTACCTGGGATTTGTTGGAATACTTCAAGAATGAAGGCCTGGGGACTTCCGGCAACAATGTGGCGAGGAGCAGCAGCTAACTAAAGAGGCTGTGTAGCTCCAACTATATTTTAGCTAATTATTCAACGTCTAGTTACACATTTTGTTAACTAATTGTCCAAAATATCGGTTACATGGAAAAACGACTTCGAAACGCATATAAGTAGACACTTTTGAGGAAAAACGTCGTCTCTACCTGCAGCTCGCAAGGAAAATGGTGGAGAAGAACAACCTGATGACCAGTTCTAAAAGAGATTCGCAAAATGAACTAAAATCTCGAAGAGAAAATTGCGAAAGTGGGCGAAGATGTGGCTGAAATAAAACCTACAGCGTGTCCACTGAAAACAAAAGTGGACACAGTCGACAACCTAGTTACACACGCAGGAGAGAGGATATCAACCTTGGAGGACAAGAACAACCGCCTAAACAACACTGTTGAAAAAATGAAGACTACGATCAAAAAACTCTGAAGAACGACTTCAATACCAGAAACATTACAGTCGGAGAAACACACTTCGGATCAGAGGGGTTCCCGAAAACCACATAAATACGGAAGATTGTGTGAAAGACATTTTACGCAACCTATTTGATAACACACCGGAGGATGTTAACAACATGCCCATCGAGAGAACACGCCCAGGACCAGCCCCACGCAAACCCCGGTCTATCCTGGTGAAATTCTTACCATACACTGACAGGGAGAAGGTCAAAAGAGAAGGTCAAAAGAAGAGCCAAAGAGCTTAGGACTTTTCAATGGAAGGGGACAAAGGTGGAGTTTTTCCCTGACTTTTCCAAAGAGGTTCAAGACGAGAAATGCATTCACGGAGGTGAGGCATATGTGCATGAAACGGGGACTGAAATACTTTGCAATATCCTGCCATATTCTGGGTTACTTTGAGAGGATCATTACGTCGTTTCACAGATCCAAAAGAGGCAAAGAAGTGTGTTGTGGACATCAATGAGGCTATGCGTGGTAGGCTATGGAAGTTCTGCATGATGGGAATGGTTCATCACGGATGGACTAACATTTTTCTCTAAGGTGATAGAACTTCCCATGTTGTGAGTGTTTATGCTACGAATGCTGCCCTTCATTTATCTTTCTGGTTTTCAGCTGACATCATTGTAGTACTAGATTAAGCAGGACTATAGTCCAAGCATATCATTCTGTATTATGGCTATAGTGGGGATAAACATATATATTATTTCATGTTTTCATTCTAATAACAGCAATTGTGGGTCAATATAGACCACAACAGGCGTGTTCGAGCCATGAGTGATGGGCACAAGCCAAAGTGTTAGTGATGGGTCGTTTGCGAACGAGTTGGTTCTAAGAACGTTGGGAGCCGGCTCGCATATCAGAAAAACCAAATCTATTTATAAAAATATAATACATTAAGATATAAATAATCAAAAGATTTAAATGAATAGAATTAACTAATTCAAAGAACGAATAAAATAAATGAAATAATATAGGCCTAAATGCTTAAGCGCACACACATTCGTTCTGACTGTCTGCTCAGACTAACAGCCTCACCTGTTGTTCCTGTCAGTCAGACACACAGTGTCAACCAATGAACCAAAGATGCATGAGGGAGGGCCGAGCCTTCTCACTCACAGAGAGGTAGGACAGCTGTGATAACAACAGCTGGAAAATGAGTCGGAAGCACAGTAGCATTTGGATGCATTTTAATAATGTAGACAATGTTAGAGCACAGTGTAGAATTTGCCAAAACAAAATCTCATATAAAAGGTTGTTCTACGCACAACCTACACTGGCATATGAGAACTGTGCACCCAACTGTGAAGCTGTAGCAGAGCTTCCAGAAACTAGCGGGCCTGCTGGTGATAGTGGTGGAGCCAGCACCTCCACACATGGAGATGTATCCACTCAGTCAAGTAGACCTGCTGGTGATAGTGGTGGAGCCAGCACCTCCACACGTGGAGATGTATCCACTCAGTCCAGTAGACCTGCTAGTGATAGTGGTGGAGCCAGCACCTCCACACGTGGAGATGTATCCACTCAGTCAAGTAGACCTGCTGGTGATAGTGGTGGAGCCAGCACCTCCACACGTGGAGATGTATCCACTCAGTCAAGTAGACCTGCTAGTGATAGTGGTGGAGCCAGCACCTCCACACGTGGAGATATATCCACTCAGTCAAGTAGGCCTACTAGTGATAGTGGTGGAGCCAGCACCTCCACACGTGGAGATGTATCCACTCAGTCAAGTAGGCCTACTAGTGATAGTGGTGGAGCCAGTATCCACTCAGTCAAGTAGGCCTACTAGTGATAGTGGTGGAGCCAGCACCTCCACACATGGAGATGTATCCACTCAGTCAAGTAGGCCTACTAGTGATAGTGGTGGAGCCAGTATCCACTCAGTCAAGTAGGCCTACTAGTGATAGTGGTGGAGCCAGCACCTCCACACGTGGAGATGTATCCACTCAGTCAAGTAGACCTGCTAGTGATAGTGGTGGAGCCAGCACCTCCACACATGGAGATGTATCCACTCAGTCAAGTAGGCCTACTCCGCAACCCACAGCAACGCAGTCTTCTATGGACCAGTTATGCCAAAGTCTATGTCTGTAGCAAAACAAGGCCACATTGATATCGCATTGGCTAAAATGATTGCCACTGATTTCCAGCCATTTTCGATCGTGGAGGACAGAGGTTTTAGAAATTATAGCAGTAGTCTAAATCCAATGTACACAATTCCAAGCAGGAAAACCCTTTCAAAAACACAACTGTACGAGAGCACACAGGCTTCAGTGGGGGAAAGAGTCCAAAAAGCTACTGCAGTTTGCCTGACCACTGACTGCTGGACATCAAGAGTAACCACTTCTTACATGTCGGTTACATGTCACTTCATTGAAGATTTTTCAATGTCTAGCTGTCTTCTGGACTGTTTTGAGTTCAGCGACAGACACACCTCAGAGAACTTGGTAGAGGAACTGTTGAGAGTGGCCAGAGAATGGCAAGTACATTCAAAAGTGGTCTGTTGTGTTAGTGACAATGCAGCTAACATACCAAAGCCATGAAAATGTTAAAATGGACCCATCATCCATGTCTTGCCCACACAATCAACCTGATTGTAAGAGAAGGTGATGAAGCCCACTGTGGACAAGGTGAAAACAGCTGTGGAATACTTCCACAGGAGCACAGTAGGTGCTGAAAAACTAAAGGGTGGGGATGCCTGAGCTGAGGCCTAAACAAGACTGCACTACAAGGTGGAATTCAACAGTCAAATGATGCCATCATCTCTACCCTGGCCATTGTCAATGCACCTGTTGATGCTCTGATCCAAGAGGAATGGGAGGTGGTGGAGGAGGTGTGCAGAGTCCTGGAAGCCTTTGAGCAGGTCACTGTGAAGATCACTGGAGAGAGATACAGTAAGAAGTTATTACTACATCATTATTTAATCCAGTATTATATACAGTATGTATTTGAGCAGTAGATGAGAATGTAGTATCAGTAGACAAAACACGAACCTGAACTAATAAGTTACTGTTCTTTCTTTTCAGCTACGTGACAGCCTCAAAAATGATACTCCTGTGTAAAGGTCTGCAGCGAATCACAGCCAGCCACCAGAGAGAAGCAAATGTAACCACAGGACATGTGACAGAGTTGATGGACACCATATGTTCATCAATGGACAGAAAGTTCCACAGAATGGAATATCATCACGTGCTATCAGAAAGCGCTGCACTTGACCCCAGGTTTAAGAAGTTAGCCTTCAGTGATGCCAGAGCGATTGATGAGGCTCTTCAAAGAATAACCTCAGCAGCAGGGAGGGACAGCCCCAGCAGTCAGCTGGCTCAGGCACCAGGGCGACAGGAAGAAGAAGGATCAGATGGAGGGACAGCCCCAGCAGTCAGCTGGCTCAGGCAACAGGGCAACAGGAAGAAGAGGGAGCAGATGGAGCAGAAGCACCAGCAGTAGTGCCACAAACGTCTGCTGTTTGGATGCTGTTTGACAAGAGAGCAACTGGGGATGCAGCACGAAGGAATCCCCCAGCAGATGCCATAATGGAGGTTCGATCTTATTTGAAGGAGCCCGACCTCCAAAAATCTGCAGATCCTCTGAGCTGGTGGAATAACAAGGCCTCTGTCTACCCACGGCTTACAGGGACAAACGGGACAAATAATTACTGAGCGAAGAAACCGCATCAGCCCCTCGAAAGTGAGGCAGCTTGCATTTCTGAATGCAAATCTCTCATAAAAGCAAAATATGGTCAGCATTGCTGTGTGCTGCTGGTTATAACATGGCAATAAAGAAGAGAGAGAAAAGAGGGACCAGTTTAATGTTTTAAGTGGGATGCTGCAGTTTTGCACATTGTTATTTATTTTTCTTTGATATGGTGCTTTATGTTGTTCAGATTGTATTCGTTTTGAATTGTTACATTTATATGCACTTTGTTTATAAACATTAAAAAGTTATACTTTAAATACACATGTTTATTAGCATTGTTTTTCACAACAAACCAATGCATTTTTAAATACATTGTGGTTAAGGTAGAGTATGATTTCATTTAATAATTTCATTACAATTGTTTTAACACCAATCATAGTCAAACTATCGCAAACTGTTTCGACTTGAAAAAAAATACAAAACATATTTTTTTTAAAGAGCTGTTTGGGAGCCAAAAGAGTCGGCTCACCGAAAAGAGCCGGGATGCCCATCACTACAAAGTGTTAGTCAGCTCATTTTATTTTATCATTATGACTTATACCGGCCTCTCTTTAGTGGCTGACCTCAGTTTACGTTCCTGTCTTTTGGAGTTATACAGTTCATGTATCAGTCTACACGAGAAAGGTCATCTCTTCTCTTTGCGAGAATAATGATCAGCCTGTCTTTATGTTTTGGTTGGTTTATGTCATCTCTATGACATGTCATATCTGTCATTTGAAAATGTATATGGTCATGCCTATATTTGGCGTTGGTAAAACGGAAGACCTCGGGACACTTCACACGGATGAAGGCCTGGTTTAGGGGCAGGGAGATTTTTATTTTGAATGTTCATTTTGTACCTTGTGGGGTTGGGGGATGTTAAAGACATGGAAAGTTTAGTGTTCTAGGTGGGGGGTACTACCAGTAATTCACTTTCATTGATTCGCTAAGCAGTGGCTATCAGAAACGCATCGATTTAAAATATTCTAACACTCGTCATGTTGTGGTAATAATATATTTACAACCTTTCAGAGATAATGACCAATGTGGTTAAAGTTACGTTGTGGAATGTGAACGGACTAGGTTCATATTTAATAATACGTAAGGTATTGAATTATTTTAAACAAAAACACTCAGAAGTGATTATGCTCCAAGAACCACCTACTGGAAATGGAGGCTCTTAGGGTGGGAGACAGATGGGTGGGGAGTGCTTACCATAATACATTCAACCCCCCCAAAAAGAGGTGTCTCTATTCTATTTTCCAAAGGTATACATGTTCAAGTGGAAAAATAGTTTAAGGACAAAGAGGGACGAATCTGGATTTTACTGGTAAAGATTTCAGGACAAAATATAATATTGGGAAATATTTATGCTCCAAATGAAGAGGACCCAGACTGCTTCCTTCAACTTAACAAAATAATACTTGATTTCGGTGATTTTCCTCTGGTACTAGGGGGGCGGGGGGAATTATAATCAGGTCCCCTATTGCTTTTTAGATAAATCCAAAACTGGTCTAACCAGGACCTCAAACTCAAGAAGCAATTAAAACACTGTGTAAAGATGTTAGTCTTTATGAAATATGGAGATTGATCAATCCAACCACTCACGATTACACATTCTTTTCAAATAGGCACAGTGATTATTCACGCATCGACTACTTTCTGATCTCACACTCGCTCATAGATAAAGTGGGTGCTTGCAATGTGGGCACGATAGCTATGACAGATCATGCACCCACTGATCTGACTGTTGGAATAGGAGAAGAAAGAGAAAATTGTAAATATTGGTGAATGAACACCAGCCTCTTAGAGGACAAGGTGCTTTGTGAATTCCTTAAAACACACATTACGATATTCTTTAAAACAAACAACAATAGCGTGAAACAGGTACATGTCTGGGAAGCTTTTAAAGAGTACATACGTGGCGTAACGATACAACAATCAGCTACTATTAAGAAATTAGACAAACAGAACATTAATAAACTTGAAACAGAGTTTAAAATGCTGGAGAGGGAATATTGGTCCAATTCTAAGAACATTTCTCTGGTAAATCTGACGAAAACCAAATACGAGCTGAATATTTTATTCAGTAAAAAAAGCGGAATATTCCCTGTACAGGCTGAAGCAGAGACGATACGAATCTGATGAAAAGGCAGGAAAATTATTGACCAGTCAATTGTAATCTGGAGAAACAGATGGTCAAGTAGGTGGAATCAGAAATAAGACAGGTAAGCTGATTACCAATCATAAAGAAATTAACAATATATTTGGAGACTTCTATCAGGAACTTTCTACTTCAGACAGTCCTTGTAACGTGCGTCGTATAAAGGGGACCAAGGCGCAGTATGTTGAGTGCTCATCTTTACTTTTAATGAAAACACTTAAACAAAGAAAACAAAACGACAGCCAACAGTCCTGTCAGGTATTACTAACAAAACAGAAAACTACCCACGAAAACCAAGGGGAAAAAAGGCTGCCTAAGTATGGCTTCCAATCAGAGACAACGATAGACAGCTGCCTCTGATTGGAAACCATACCCGGCCAAAACATAGAAAACAAAACCTGGAATGCCCAGCCCTATCACATCCTGACCTAACTAAACAGAGAAAACACAGCTCTCTTAGATCAGAGCGTGACAGTCCTTTAGATATGCAGAAAGCAGAGGCATTCTTTCAGAATCTGAACCTTCCTAAACTAACAGAGGAAGACAGGAACTGGCTCGACCGCCCTATTACTTTAGAGGAATTGACTGAAACTATAAGACAAACACCCAGTGGTAAAACTCCAGGGTTGAATGGGATACCCAGTGATTTATATAAAAGGTTTGCAGAGCAGCTTAGCCCAGAAATATTGAAAACATTTAACACATTGATTGACAGAGGTGGGCTCCCACCTTCTATGCCTGATGCAGTAATCACCCTAATCCTCAGAAAGGGAAAGGATTCCCGTGAGTGTGGGAGCTACCGTCCAATTTCTTTGATAAATTGTGATGGAAAATTGTTTACAAAACTTCTGGCTATGAGGGTGAATCATATCATTGAGAAAATCATAAATCCAGATCAGGTGGGATTTGTGAAAGGCAGAACTTCATCTGATAATCTTAGATGCCTATTGCATGTCACCTGGAAGGCAAAAGATTTGGATACTTGAGTGGCAGCCTTATCCCTAGACGCAGACAAAGCCTTTGATAGGGTGGGCTGGGACTACCTGCATTATACTATAAATACATTTGGATTTGGACAGGCCTTTCAGAATATTATTAAACTTCTGGACAACGACCCCAAAACCACAGTAGTCATCTACATTTTCTTATGGACGAGGCACAAAACAAGGTGACTGTCTCTCGCCCCTCCTATTTATTATAGCATTAGAAGCATTAGCGAAAGCCATTAGGCAACATCAGTCAATCAAAGGGATTAATATGGGAGGTTGGGAGAATAAACTACTGCTTTATGCAGATGACATGTTACTATTAATATCAGACCCCCAACTCTCCATACCACCTTTACTGGACCTTGTAAATGCATTCTCAGAGATATCACGCTATAAAGTCAACTGGACCAAATCTGAAGTAATTTACCTCCTCAGCTGGAGGTTTCGATGGGTCCCTAAAACCTTGAGGTACCTGGGGATCGTGTTAAATCCTGGTCTGGAGAACATGGTTTCTGAAAAACTTGAGGTACCTGGGGATCGTGTTAAATCCTGGTCTGGAGAACATGGTTTCTGAAAAACTTGAGGTACCTGGGGATCGTGTTAAATCCTGGTCTGGAGAACATGGTTTCTGAAAAACTTGAGGTACCTGGGGATCGTGTTAAATCCTGGTCTGGAGAACATGGTTTCTGAAAAACTTGAGGTACCTGGGGATGGCGTTAAATCCTGATCTAGAGAACATGATTTCTGAAAAACTTGAGGTACCTGGGGATCGTGTTAAATCCTGGTCTGGAGAACATGGTTTCTGAAAAACTTGAGGTACCTGGGGATCGTGTTAAATCCTGGTCTGGAGAACATGGTTTCTGAAAAACTTGAGGTACCTGGGGATCGTGTTAAATCCTGGTCTGGAGAACATGGTTTCTGAAAAACTTGACCCACTTTTGAACAAAATTCAACTCCAGTTTAAGAGCTGGGATAAACTACACATCTCATTATGGGGTAGGATACAGGTTATAAAGATGGTCATAGCTCCTAAACTGAGTTATGTCATCAGCATGTTACCACTGTCCATACCCGTCTATACTTTTTAAATCCATAGACAAAATAATTACTGAGTTTGTTTGGTCCAGTAAAAAGGCCAGGATGAAACTAACGCGATTACAGGCAAACACTGAGAAGGGAGGATTTAAAGCTCCCTGACATGCAATTGTATCAAGAAGCCTATGTAGCTTCCCAAATAGACTCTCTCTTTATTGAGAACTCGACTAGGCCAATCTGGGTGGACATGGAAGAGGAAGTTAATGCCCCATTCAGAGCATCAGATTATGTGAGTCAACAAAAAGGTGTGACTCCAGAATCCAATAATGTCCCATACTAAAAAATACATGGAGCCAGATTCATAACAGAGAGAGAGAGATCTTCACCTTTCTTGAAAAGCTCTGCTTCGTTATGGAACAACCCTAAATTGAAATAGGGGGACTTGTGGTTTTCTGGAAAGATTGGTATAGAAAGGGGATAAAGAATATTGGTTGTCTGAATCAAGAAAATACTTTTCTCTTTTGAAGAGCTAAGGTCCAAGTATAATGTACAGAAACAAGACTTTTGGAGGTATCTCCAACTTAGAGATTGTTTGCTTAAGGTAGGACAAAACAACAACAAATTCCCAGTACATTCCCGATATAAGCGTTAAGATAGAAATCCTATGCAAATTACCACATACCAAATAATATTTTTGCAGGAATCTCTTTAAAATGCCAACAGACTCAAATGACTGACGTTCCAAATGTACACTGTTCAAGAAACTTCAAGGCAGCAGTCATTCTGTTGGGCTGAGAATTTACCCAGTATTACATGCTCTAACAAAGATAGGAAAGCCACCAAGCAATATGCCAAGTCACCCTTCAGCATTAAGTAAACATTAGGCCCGGTGTATAAAACAGATACGGTATTAATGGAACTTGTAAGGGCCTAAAGGCTGTATGGGAAAAAGAACTGGAGGTAACATTTGGAGAGGAGGAATGGAATATAATTGTATAACAGATGCCCAGTCCAGATGAGAGATGCCCGGTCCAAGCTGATTAAATGTAAAGTGTTCAAAAGAATTTATTGGACTCCTCTGAGGCTGAACAGAATAGGTTTGATAGAATCCAGTCTATGCTGGAGATGTCAGTCAAGTACAGGTGACATGATCCGTATGTTCTGGGATTGTCCGAGATTATATACCTTATGGGGGAAGGTAATGGAAAAGATTGGGGATATTCTGGGTACCACAATACTTGTAAATCCTGCTTTGCTATTACTGAATATCACTAAGGATATTGATGGACTGAGAAGCTCATGTTTAAACTGGCTAAAAGTTGCTCTAACCACAGCCAAAAGAGTCATACTGAGACACAGAAGGAGGAAGGAGCCTCCCTCATAAGGAATGGTATGTGGCCTTGGCAGAAACAGCCTTATATGTAAGATTGATTTATAAAATGAATGATAAACTCGCTACCTTTTCTGACATCTGGGGACATTTTCTCTCAGAGATAGAAAGTGAAAACATATAATGGCCTGATAGACTACAGACATAAATAGACGACTGGTAGGGGTAGGGATTTATTTTATTATTATTATTATTTATTACTTTTTTTAATCATTTTGTTGTAATAGTTGTTATGGGGGGGGTTGTGGGTGAAAAATGAAAAGTTTGTTTCCTTTTCTATCTTTGTGTGTATGGTGTGTTTGGGGGGTGTTCACGCCCCCTGACTTTTTCCGTATTTTGTTGCGTTGCAGCCTTGTTCTAGAATGGATTAGGTTGTTTTTTATTTGGTCCGTCGTGGAGTGGGGCTGTGGCAGGGTGGGGGTGGGGGTGGGGAGTCTGGGTGCTTTCCAGGTGCTCTGTTTATTCATATCTGTCAAGTTATTGTTTAATGACAAATGTAATTCAATTGTTTTTTTTAAAAAGGCTTGGGATTTGTTGGAATACTTTAAGAATGAAGGCCATGGATTGGTTGGGATACTTTAAGAATGAAGGCCATGGATTGGTTGGAATACTTTAAGAATGAAGGCCTGGGATTGGTTGGAATATTTTAAGAATGAAGGCCTGGGATTGGTTGGAATATTTTAAGAATGAAGGCCTGGGATTGGTTGGAATACTTTAAGAATGAAGGCCTGGGATTAGTTGGAATACTTTAAGAATGAAGGCCTGGGATTGGTTGGAATACTTTAAGAATGCATCATTCTTTCCTCCATTCCTTGAAGCAGTAACGTGCAGTCAGGGTAGGCAGGGTAGTCAGGGTAGGCAGAGTAGGCAGGGCAGCCAGGGTAGTCAGGGTAGGCAGGGTAGGCAGTGCTTACCCTGCGATAATCTAATAAAAAAAGTGAATATTATATAAAACAAATTTATCTAATGTTTTTTCTCAATGATTCTGGTGGTTTTTATGCTCAATATCTCAACATTTGCTAAAACTGCATCAATACCTCATGAAAAGACCCAGAGTATTCAAGCCTTTCTTGCCATCCATTCAAATCGTTGACGCGCATGGCCTTTCCTGACTGTTAATGGACAGTGTCAGCTAAGGCCTCGCTGCTTTGCCTAGCTTAATTAGTTGCATTGAGCCGATTTCATATTTTGTGCATGCGTATAGCCTAAACATGTTGGAGTAAGCTCTGCACATTTCGGCATATCTATATAATTTTGCGCTCTTATCCCTTGAACTAGAATACACACACTGGCAATCTTCTTCAAGACACTATCACAACAATCATCAATACATGCCCGGACGGTGGCTTGAGCACTACTCAGACAACGATAATACCTAGGACTACAATCACACTATTGTCACTTTCAAAGCAATAAGTTACATCATACATCATTTCAGCATCCTAACAAATCTACCTGGCGAAGCCACCATAAATCGGGAGCACGGGGAATGGTGCTTTGAGCAAGAACTATAAAAGAACAAACGATAGCGGACAACCCTGAACACAGGGCAAACTACACTGAACAAAAATATAAATGCAACGTGCAACATTTTCTAAGATTTTACTGAGTTATAGTTTATAAAAGGAAATCAGTCAATTGAAATAATACCCTGAACAAAAATCTAAACACAACATGTAAAGTGTTGGTCCCATGTTTCATGAGCTGAAATAAAAGATCCCAGAAATGTTCCATACGCACAAAAAGTTCATTTCTCTCAAATTTTGTGCACAAATTTGTTTACATCCCTCTTAGTGAGCATTTATCCTTTGCCAAGATAATCTATCCACCTGACAGATGTGGCATATCCTAGAAGCTAATTAAACAGCATGATTGTTACACAGGTGCACCTTGTGCTGCGGACAATAAAAGGCCACTCTAAAATGTGCAGTTTTGTCACGCAACACAATGACACAGATGTCTCAAGTTTTGAGGGAGCGTGCAATTGGCATGCTGACTGCAGGAATATCCGCCAGAGCTGCTGCTAGGGAATTGAATGTTAATTTTTCTACCATAAGCCGCCTCCAACGTCATTTTTTTGAATTTGTCATTACGTCCAACCGCAGACCATGTGTAACCACGCTAGATCAGGACCTCCACATCCAGCTTCTTCACCTGCGGGATCGTCTGAGACCAGCCCCCCGGACAGCTGATGAAACTGTGGGTTTGCACAACCAAAGAATTTCTGCACAAAATGTCAGAAACCGTGTCAGGAAAGCTCTTCTGCGTGCTCATCGTCCTCACCAGGGTCTTGACCTGACTGCAGTTCGGCGTTGTAACCGACTTCAGTGGGCTAATACTCACCTTCGATGGCCACTGGCACACTGGAGAAGTGCACTCTTCACGGATGAATCCCGGTTTCAACTTTACCGAGCAGATGGCAGACAGCATGTATGGCATCATGTGGGTGAGCAGTTGCTGATTAAAATGTTGTGAACAGAGTATCCCATGGTGGCGTTGGGGTTATGGTATGGGCAGGAATAAGTTACGGACAACAAACACAATTGCATTTTATCTATGGCAATTTGAATGCACTGAGATACCGTGACGAGATCCAGAGGCCCATTGTTGTGTCATTCACCTGCCTCCATCACCTCATGTTTCAGCATCATAATGCACGGCCCCAATTCCTGGAAGCTGAAAATGTCAGAATTCTTCCATGGCCTGCATACTCATCAGACATGTAGAGGAGTGGGACAACATTCCACAGCCCGCAATAAACAGCCTGATCAACTCTATGCGAAGGAGATGTCATGCTGCATGAGGGAAATGGTGGTCACACCAGATACTGACTGGTTTTCTGATCCACGCACGTACCATTTTTTTAAGGTATCTGTGACCAACAGATGCATATATGTATTCCCAGTCATGTGAAATCCATGAATTAGGGCCTAATGAAATTATTTCAATTGAGTGATTTCCTTATATTAACTAACTCAGTCAAATCTTAGAAATTGTTGCATGATGCGTTTATATTTTTTGTTCTTGTAGGAAGTTGCTAATGTTCTTAGTTTTAATCTTTGAAAATAGACACGTGAAAAGGTTCTGGGGATGAGCATGTGCATCTTCAATATGTACCCATTGTTCCTCTTTAGTACATTTAACTATATGTCCCAAGTGAAAGCCTTGGGTGGCGAGTTGATACAATTCCAAATCTGGAAGGTTAAAACAACCCTCAGATTTAAGAAGATGTAAAACTTCCCTTTTTATTCTATGAGTTATATTCGCCCACATAAAGTCTGTTATGACCGAGTATACTTTTTTAAAGAATGTCTTTGGTGGAGTAATTGGTATTGCCAAAACTTTGGGAGCCATGCCATTTTAAAAAAAGGTTTATTCTAACTGTAACATTTATGGGACAATTGTTCCATTTCATTAAATCTGCTTTCATGTTGATGACTAATGGGATAAAGTTATCTATATATATTTGTTGTTTGTTGTCATTTAAGATATTTTGTGATCCACTTAAAGGATTGCTGTAAATCATGAGTTATTCTTATTTTTCCTTTTGCTATTATTTCAGTTGTATCCACATTTATTTTATATCCTGAGATTTTAGAGTACTCTAAAAATATTTTTCACAAGAGGGGCATTGAGTTTTCAATATTTGTCAGGTACATCAGGAGATCGTTAGGAAATAAGTTTAGTTTATACTCATGTTTACCAACACTGATACCGATTGCGTTTGGGTCATGCCTAATTCTTTCTGTAAGCAGTTCAATTGCCAGTTCAAAACACTAGGGGGGAGAGAGGACACCCTTGTCTTGTGCCCGTTTATGAAGCAAATTCATCAGATAATGTATTATTTGCGGATATTTTTGCTTTTGGATATTTATATAATATTTTTAATAAATGTATAATTTCAACTGGAAAGTTTAAGGCTTCTAAAGTTTTTAATTGAAAAGGCCATTCAAGACGTTCAAAAGCCTTTTTCGGCATCAACCGCCATTATTGATGAATCTACATCTTATTTTTTAGCATATTGTATTATACTGAAACATGGTTTTGTATTTGTTTGTCTGTTTGATTAATATGCATCAAGTCTGTTAAGTCTTTTTCCATTCTGTTGCTTATGAATTTTGTTATTGTTTTACTTTACCCCCTTTTTCTCCCCAATTTTGTGATATCCAATTGGTAGTTACGATCTTATCTCATCGCTGCAACTCCCCTACAGACTCGGGAGAGGCAAAGGTCGAGAGCCATGCGTCCGCCGAAACATGACCCTGCCAAGCTGCACTGCTTCTTGACACACTGCTTGCTTAACCCGGAAGCCAACCGCAGCAATGTGTCGGAGAAAACACCGTCCAACTGACAACCGAAGTCAGCTTTTAGGCACCCAGCTAGCCACAAATTTCCGCAATTTATTAAACTTATGGGTCTGTAATCTGCAGTGCTGTGTTTCGAAACCGATTCAAGGCAGCCCCACGCACCTCTCTGATTCAGGGTTAAATGTAGAAGACACATTTTGGTTGAATGCATTCAGTTGTGCAAGTGACTAGGTATCCCCCTTCCCTTAAATGCATACTTAATAATCCCACTGTTTCATCGCCAGCATTGTTTGTTGAGTCATAAATCTTGTTCTAGACTGGTAGGCAAACAAACTAGGTGTACGCCTATACAAATATTTATCAGTATGTTGCATTGACTTTGACAATAGGTGATCCGTTTCTCACAGTATCAAAATGTGTGTCAAAGTCTTTTTACACTCTGACTCATAATGACCTTTTGCTGAATCAGACTCTGTTAAGACCTTTCCGATCTTGATACAGGGGTATTTTGCTGAATCAGACTGTGTTAAGACCTTTCCGATATTGATACAGGGGTATTTTGCTGAATCAGACTCTGTTAAGACCTTTCCGATCTTGATACAGGGGTATTTTGCTGAATCAGACTGTGTTAAGACCTTTCCGATCTTGATACAGGGGTATTTTGCTGAATCAGACTCTGTTATGACCTTTCCAATCTTGATACAGGGGTATTTTGCTGAATCAGACTCTGTTAAGACCTTTCCGATCTTGATACAGGGGTATTTTGCTGAATCAGACTCTGTTAAGACCTTTCCGATCTTGATACAGGGGTATTTTGCTGAATCAGACTGTGTTAAGACCTTTCCGATATTGATACAGGGGTATTTTGCTGAATCAGACTCTGTTAAGACCTTTCCGATCTTGATACAGGGGTATTTTGCTGAATCAGACTGTGTTAAGACCTTTCCGATCTTGATACAGGGGTATTTTGCTGAATCAGACTGTGTTAAGACCTTTCCGATCTTGATACAGGGGTATTTTGCTGAATCAGACTGTGTTAAGACCTTTCCGATCTTGATACAGGGGTATTTTGCTGAATCAGACTGTGTTAAGACCTTTCCGATCTTGATACAGGGGTATTTTGCTGAATCAGACTCTGTTAAGACCTTTCCGATCTTGATACAGGGGTATTTTGCTGAATCAGACTGTGTTAAGACCTTTCCGATCTTGATACAGGGGTATTTTGCTGAATCAGACTCTGTTAAGACCTTTCCGATCTTGATACAGAGGTATTTTGCTGAATCAGACTCTGTTAAGACCTTTCCGATCTTGATACAGGGGTATTTTGCTGAATCAGACTCTGTTAAGACCTTTCCGATCTTGATACAGGGGTATTTTGCTGAATCAGACTGTGTTAAGACCTTTCCAATCTTGATACAGGGGTATTTTGCTGAATCAGACTCTGTTAAGACCTTTCCAATCTTGATACAGGGGTATTTTGCTGAATCAGACTGTGTTAAGACCTTTCCGATCTTGATACAGGGGTATTTTGCTGAATCAGACTCTGTTAAGACCTTTCCGATCTTGATACAGGGGTATTTTGCTGAATCAGACTCTGTTAAGACCTTTCCGATCTTGATACAGGGGTATTTTACTGAATCAGACTGTGTTAAGACCTTTCCGATCTTGATACAGGGGTATTTTGCTGAATCAGACTGTGTTAAGACCTTTCCGATCTTGATACAGGGGTATTTTGCTGAATCAGACTCTGTTAAGACCTTTCCAATCTTGATACAGGGGTATTTTGCTGAATCAGACTGTGTTAAGACCTTTCCGATCTTGATACAGGGGTATTTTGCTGAATCAGACTGTGTTAAGACCTTTCCGATCTTGATACAGGGGTATTTTGCTGAATCAGACTGTGTTAAGACCTTTCCGATCTTGATACAGGGGTATTTTGCTGAATCAGACTGTGTTAAGACCTTTCCAATCTTGATACAGGGGTATTTTGCTGAATCAGACTCTGTTAAGTTGAGGATCTTATCCCGATCTTATCCCGGTATTGGGATTCATTGTCATGTGACCATGGCGGGGAATTCAAAACTGCAAGAGTAATCATTTCAAAAAATCAAATAATCAACTATTTTCCTCCATTTGAAAGATATATCTCCTAAATCTAACCACGCTGTCCGATTTTCAGAGGCATTACGGAGAATGCATAAAGTTAGGTTATGTGAGGAGAGTACATTGACAATAGCTGCGTGTAATGTTTAGCCAATTCAAAGAAGGGCATCAACAGACAGAAAACTAGCTAGAATTATGCACTTACCTTTGACAATCTGCATCAGATGACACTCATAGGACATTATGTTATACAATACATGCATTTTTAGTTCCATCAAGTTCATATTTATATCCAAAAACAGCATTTACAGTCGCGGTGAAATTCAGAATTTTTTTCGGCTCGAATGCACCCAGTGAATCCAGCATTACAAATCACGGAATTACTATTCGAAAACATTGGTAAATTATAATATTGTCATTCAAAGAATAATATATTATCATCTCGTAATTGCTACCGAATGGCCAGATCTCAAAATAACTTTACTGGGAAATCACATTTTGCATAAACTGGGTACTATGCTAACAACAATAAGCTATATGCTAAGCTAAGCTAAGCTATACCGTTAGCATTAGCATCATCTAATATCGATAATAACATTCTAAATATCCCCTTACCTTTGATTATCTCCATCAGAAGGCGCTGCCAGAGATCCCAGGTCCAGAACAAATGTGGTTTCTTTTGACAAAGTTCATAATTTATGTCCAAATAGTTAGCGTTCAGTAGGCTCCCACAAAATGAGGTGGGCAGTGTAAAGTCACGTCGAAAAGCTAAAGAAAACCTAGTAAATAATCTATTTACGTTTGTTTAAACATGTCAAACGTTGTTTAGCACTAATCTTTTGTTCCATTTTTAACGTGAAACATCAGTAAACATCAGTAATATTTTCACACAACCTATCAAGTGTCTAGAATAAACGATAATGACAAAGGCACTCTTCTCAGATTCATGCGCAGGCGCAAAAAATGAAGTGATGACGTGTCAACTTGTAAGCTTTCTAATTCGGTCTGTATTCATGACAGATGCTTCCAACAACTTTCTAAAGATCGTTGACATCTAGTGGAAGCAGTAGGAGTTGCGAACTGAATCCTTTCTCACTGTGGTATCTTTAAAACAATGACACTAAATAGTACAGTCACAAAATTCTCATTTTTTTAAATCTATTTTTCACAGGTTTTTGCCTGCAATATGAGTTTTGTTATACTTACAGACACCATTCAAACTGTTTTAGAAAATTCAGAGTGTTTTCTATCCGAATGTGTTAATAATATGCATATCCTAGCTTCTGAGTTGGTGTAGGAGGCAGTTAAAAATGGGCACATATTTCTTTCAAAATTCTCAATACTGCCCCCGTGGCCCGTAGAGGTTAAGACCTTTCCAATCTTGATACAGGGGTATTTTGCTGAATCAGACTGTGTTAAGACCTTTCCAATCTTGATACAGGGGTATTTTGCTGAATCAGACTCTGTTAAGACCTTTCCGATCTTGATACAGGGGTATTTTGCTGAATCAGACTGTGTTAAGACCTTTCCGATCTTGATACAGGGGTATTTTGCTGAATCAGACTGTGTTAAGACCTTTCCGATCTTGATACAGGGGTATTTTGCTGAATCAGACTGTGTTAAGACCTTTCCGATCTTGATACAGGGGTATTTTGCTGAATCAGACTGTGTTAAGACCTTTCCAATCTTGATACAGGGGTATTTTGCTGAATCAGACTCTGTTAAGACCTTTCCAATCTTGATACAGGGGTATTTTGCTGAATCAGACTGTGTTAAGACCTTTCCAATCTTGATACAGGGGTATTTTGCTGAATCAGACTCTGTTAAGACCTTTCCGATCTTGATACAGGGGTATTTTGCTGAATCAGACTGTGTTAAGACCTTTCCGATCTTGATACAGGGGTATTTTGCTGAATCAGACTGTGTTAAGACCTTTCCAATCTTGATACAGGGGTATTTTGCTGAATCAGACTCTGTTAAGACCTTTCCGATCTTGATACAGGGGTATTTTGCTGAATCAGACTGTGTTAAGACCTTTCCGATATTGATACAGGGGTATTTTGCTGAATCAGACTCTGTTAAGACCTTTCCGATCTTGATACAGGGTTATTTTGCTGAATCAGACTATGTTAAGACCTTTCCGATCTTGATACAGGGGTATTTTGCTGAATCAGACTCTGTTAAGACCTTTCCGATCTTGATACAGGGGTATTTTGCTGAATCAGACTGTGTTAAGACCTTTCCGATCTTGATACAGGGGTATTTTGCTGAATCAGACTGTGTTAAGACCTTTCCGATCTTGATACAGGGGTATTTTGCTGAATCAGACTGTGTTAAGACCTTTCCGATCTTGATACAGGGGTATTTTGCTGAATCAGACTGTGTTAAGACCTTTCCGATCTTGATACAGGGGTATTTTGCTGAATCAGACTGTGTTAAGACCTTTCCGATCTTGATACAGGGGTATTTTGCTGAATCAGACTGTGTTAAGACCTTTCCGATATTGATACAGGGGTATTTTGCTGAATCAGACTCTGTTAAGACCTTTCCGATCTTGATACAGGGGTATTTTGCTGAATCAGACTCTGTTAAGACCTTTCCGATCTTGATACAAGGGTATTTTGCTGAATCAGACTGTGTTAAGACCTTTCCAATCTTGATACAGGGGTATTTTGCTGAATCAGACTCTGTTAAGACCTTTCCGATCTTGATACAGGGGTATTTTGCTGAATCAGACTGTGTTAAGACCTTTCCAATCTTGATACAGGGGTATTTTGCTGAATCAGACTGTTTTAAGACCTTTCCGATCTTGATACAGGGGTATTTTGCTGAATCAGACTGTGTTAAGACCTTTCCGATCTTGATACAGGGGTATTTTGCTGAATCAGACTGTGTTAAGACCTTTCCGATCTTGATACAGGGGTATTTTGCTGAATCAGACTGTGTTAAGACCTTTCCGATCTTGATACAGGGGTATTTTGCTGAATCAGACTGTGTTAAGACCTTTCCGATCTTGATACAGGGGTATTTTGCTGAATCAGACTGTGTTAAGACCTTTCCGATATTGATACAGGGGTATTTTGCTGAATCAGACTCTGTTAAGACCTTTCCGATCTTGATACAGGGGTATTTTGCTGAATCAGACTCTGTTAAGACCTTTCCGATCTTGATACAAGGGTATTTTGCTGAATCAGACTGTGTTAAGACCTTTCCAATCTTGATACAGGGGTATTTTGCTGAATCAGACTCTGTTAAGACCTTTCCGATCTTGATACAGGGGTATTTTGCTGAATCAGACTGTGTTAAGACCTTTCCAATCTTGATACAGGGGTATTTTGCTGAATCAGACTGTTTTAAGACCTTTCCGATCTTGATACAGGGGTATTTTGCTGAATCAGACTGTGTTAAGACCTTTCCCATCTTGATACAGGGGTATTTTGCTGAATCAGACTCTGTTAAGACCTTTCTGATCTTGATACAGGGGTATTTTGCTGAATCAGACTCTGTTAAGACCTTTCCGATCTTGATACAGGGGTATTTTGCGCCGTGAAACTAAATGGAATCAAAGGTGTTAGAGTAAGCCAAT
Organism: Salmo trutta; assembly: GCF_901001165.1. Taxonomy (NCBI): domain Eukaryota; kingdom Metazoa; phylum Chordata; class Actinopteri; order Salmoniformes; family Salmonidae; genus Salmo; species Salmo trutta. The sequence goes on from NW_021822244.1 coordinate 863,784, forward strand.
AATTGAGATGTTGGCTTGGTCAATTATTAATCAAATGTATATCTCTACAAAGTTATGGTACTGAAAGTGGTAGCTGGATGTCATTGTTGGATTAGAAATATAAATATACATAACTGATTAGAAATCTATTTGACTTCTGACACATTATCTCTTGTAAAAAATACTTTACCTAACAGAATACATTTTAGTTTGAGTGAGTGAATGGAGAGAATTGTGGTAGATGTGTTAAAGGAGTCGATGGAAAGCAGACGTTCCACTGACCAGATTGGCGCACATTCATCCGCTCTAACAAAGTGGATATTCGTCAAATCTGTCATGATTTATGAATTGTAACAGGCCCATAATGTGGATACTTAAGTCCGATTTGGTTATATTTGGCTGTTTTCTCTGCATAGCATGTATAAGTTGTCCCTTTTAAGGGTTTGAAGAAGTGACTGCTAAATGCTAACTCCTGTTTGTATAAACTGGTTAGCATAGCTAGCATACAGAAATTAGTGGTGATAGTCAAATACATTTTTAACTGTAATGCAGTTGATTGGTTAAACACTCATGATGACATGAACATGTGTTGGGGTTGACATCCATACAAGCATAATACTCTGATTTTTACCTCAACATAGTGTGTATTGTGTAATACACATATAAACAATAGCCTAAATGTAGGTACATTTTGCTGGGTGGAAATGAGGTTGAAATGTCACTTCGTATGTGGAGTGGTGTCAATCACCTCTGATTGGTTGAGATGTCACTTCATACTGTATGTGGAGTGGTGTCAATCACCTCTGATTGGTTGAGATGTCACTTCATACTGTATGTGGAGTGGTGTCAATCACCTCTGATTGGTTGAAATGTCACTTCATACTGTATGTGGAGTGGTATCAATCACCTCTGATTGGTTGAAATGTCACTTCGTATGTGGAGTGGTATCAATCACCTCTGATTGGTTGAGATGTCACTTCATACTGTATGTGGAGTGGTGTCAATCACCTCTGATTGGTTGAGATGTCACTTCATACTGTATGTGGAGTGGTATCAATCACCTCTGATTGGTTGAGATGTCACTTCATACTGTATGTGGAGTGGTATCAATCACCTCTGATTGGTTGAGATGTCACTTCATACTGTATGTGGAGTGGTATCAATCACCTCTGATTGGTTGAGATGTCACTTCATACTGTATGTGGAGTGGTATCAATCACCTCTGATTGGTTGAGATGTCACTTCATACTGTATGTGGAGTGGTATCAATCACCTCTGATTGGTTGAGATGTCACTTCATACTGTATGTGGAGTGGTATCAATCACCTCTGATTGGTTGAGATGTCACTTCATACTGTATGTGGAGTGGTATCAATCACCTCTGATTGGTTGAGATGTCACTTCATACTGTATGTGGAGTGGTATCAATCACCTCTGATTGGTTGAGATGTCACTTCATACTGTATGTGGAGTGGTATCAATCACCTCTGATTGGTTGAGATGTCACTTCATACTGTATGTGGAGTGGTATCAATCACCTCTGATTGGTTGAGATGTCACTTCATACTGTATGTGGAGTGGTGTCAATCACCTCTGATTGGTTGAGATGTCACTTCATACTGTATGTGGAGTGGTATCAATCACCTCTGATTGGTTGAGATGTCACTTCATACTGTATGTGGAGTGGTGTCAATCACCTCTGATTGGTTGAGATGTCACTTCATACTGTATGTGGAGTGGTATCAATCACCTCTGATTGGTTGAGATGTCACTTCATACTGTATGTGGAGTGGTATCAATCACCTCTGATTGGTTGAGATGTCACTTCATACTGTATGTGGAGTGGTATCAATCACCTCTGATTGGTTGAGATGTCACTTCATACTGTATGTGGAGTGGTATCAATCACCTCTGATTGGTTGAGATGTCACTTCATACTGTATGTGGAGTGGTATCAATCACCTCTGATTGGTTGAGATGTCACTTCATACTGTATGTGGAGTGGTATCAATCACCTCTGATTGGTTGAGATGTCACTTCATACTGTATGTGGAGTGGTATCAATCACCTCTGATTGGTTGAGATGTCACTTCATACTGTATGTGGAGTGGTATCAATCACCTCTGTTTGGTTGAGATGCTCTTCTGTCTGCATTAACAAGGACAACATACAGGTCTTTCCATCATTGTATGATTTTTTTGTGTGCAAATGAACTCAAGCTTACGGACAATGTCAAATGTGATATAGCGAAGCACCTGAGTGAGCTGGGTGCGCAAATTACTCAGGTACTTTCCCGAAGCGGTCGACACAAACAACTGGATTCGTTATCCCTTTCATGCCCTGCTTCCAGTCCACTTACCGATATCTGAACAAGAGAGCCTCATAGAAAATGCAACAAGTGATTCAGTGAAAATTTAATTTAATCAGAAGCCACTGCCAGATTTCTGGATAGGGCTGCACTCGGAGTATCCTGCCTTGGCAAATCGTGCTGTTAAGACACTGATGCCCTTTGCAACCACGTACCTATGTGAGAGTGGATTCTCAGCTCTCACTAGCATGAAAACTAAATACAGGCACAGACTGTGTGTGGAAGATGATTTAAGACTGAGACTCTCTCCAATATAACCCAACACCGCAGAGTTATGTGCATCCTGTCAAGCACACCCTTCTCATTAACCTGTGGTGAGTTATTCACATTTTTTTATGAACAAATAAGGTTTTATATGTAAGATGGCTAAATAAAGAGCAAAATTATTGATTATTATTATATTATTATTTGTGCCATTCCCACGAACTTATGTTTAATAAATGTATTGTATAGTGTGTGTGTGCAGCAGGCTTACAATGATGGCAAAAAACAACATTTGAGAGTGCTCTGACCCTGGTGCTTAGAGGAGGTACGCAGCTGGAGGTTGAACGTTTGAAGGGGTATGAGACTATAATACGTTTGGGAACCACTGCATAGACGTAAAGCTCTTTTCCACGTTAAACAAAATACACTGATATATTCATGAGGCAGGACATTTTTACTATTACATGGACACACACACACTCGTAGCACGAAGGCACACACAAACACACACACACACACACACACACACAAACACACACACACACACACACACACACACACACACACACACATACACACACACACACACACAAACAGTGTCAAAAGGTGTTTCTTTTTATTTAAAGCCCTTCCTGCTCTCTGCTACCACTGGGCCGGTTGGCCATCAGAAAGGTCTTCAGAAAGGCAGAGAGGACCTTTGGGGGGACTGGCCTGGACTGCAATCTGGTAAATATTACATGTATCATATTCACTGTGGGAGACAAACCGCTGAGTTGGCCCTAACGGTTCCACATGTGGCCTCACTGCCATCGAATCTGCCGATCCACTGAGGAGGGGAGAGGACAGAGAGAACCAGCATGTCTGTCTGTCTTTCTTTCTGCCTGCCTGTCTGTCAGCTTGCTTGCCTGCC